>NC_142499.1:23038954-23220621 GCF_965113065.1 Corylus avellana | reverse complement strand
CTAAACCCTAAACCCTAAACCCTAAACCCTAAACCCTAAACCCTAAACCCTAAACCCTAAACCCTAAACCCTAAACCCTAAACCCTAAACCCTAAACCCTAAACCCTAAACCCTAAACCCTAAACCCTAAACCCTAAACCCTAAACCCTAAACCCTAAACCCTAAACCCTAAACCCTAAACCCTAAACCCTAAACCCTAAACCCTAAACCCTAAACCCTAAACCCTAAACCCTAAACCCTAAACCCTAAACCCTAAACCCTAAACCCTAAACCCTAAACCCTAAACCCTAAACCCTAAACCCTAAACCCTAAACCCTAAACCCTAAACCCTAAACCCTAAACCCTAAACCCTAAACCCTAAACCCTAAACCCTAAACCCTAAACCCTAAACCCTAAACCCTAAACCCTAAACCCTAAACCCTAAACCCTAAACCCTAAACCCTAAACCCTAAACCCTAAACCCTAAACCCTAAACCCTAAACCCTAAACCCTAAACCCTAAACCCTAAACCCTAAACCCTAAACCCTAAACCCTAAACCCTAAACCCTAAACCCTAAACCCTAAACCCTAAACCCTAAACCCTAAACCCTAAACCCTAAACCCTAAACCCTAAACCCTAAACCCTAAACCCTAAACCCTAAACCCTAAACCCTAAACCCTAAACCCTAAACCCTAAACCCTAAACCCTAAACCCTAAACCCTAAACCCTAAACCCTAAACCCTAAACCCTAAACCCTAAACCCTAAACCCTAAACCCTAAACCCTAAACCCTAAACCCTAAACCCTAAACCCTAAACCCTAAACCCTAAACCCTAAACCCTAAACCCTAAACCCTAAACCCTAAACCCTAAACCCTAAACCCTAAACCCTAAACCCTAAACCCTAAACCCTAAACCCTAAACCCTAAACCCTAAACCCTAAACCCTAAACCCTAAACCCTAAACCCTAAACCCTAAACCCTAAACCCTAAACCCTAAACCCTAAACCCTAAACCCTAAACCCTAAACCCTAAACCCTAAACCCTAAACCCTAAACCCTAAACCCTAAACCCTAAACCCTAAACCCTAAACCCTAAACCCTAAACCCTAAACCCTAAACCCTAAACCCTAAACCCTAAACCCTAAACCCTAAACCCTAAACCCTAAACCCTAAACCCTAAACCCTAAACCCTAAACCCTAAACCCTAAACCCTAAACCCTAAACCCTAAACCCTAAACCCTAAACCCTAAACCCTAAACCCTAAACCCTAAACCCTAAACCCTAAACCCTAAACCCTAAACCCTAAACCCTAAACCCTAAACCCTAAACCCTAAACCCTAAACCCTAAACCCTAAACCCTAAACCCTAAACCCTAAACCCTAAACCCTAAACCCTAAACCCTAAACCCTAAACCCTAAACCCTAAACCCTAAACCCTAAACCCTAAACCCTAAACCCTAAACCCTAAACCCTAAACCCTAAACCCTAAACCCTAAACCCTAAACCCTAAACCCTAAACCCTAAACCCTAAACCCTAAACCCTAAACCCTAAACCCTAAACCCTAAACCCTAAACCCTAAACCCTAAACCCTAAACCCTAAACCCTAAACCCTAAACCCTAAACCCTAAACCCTAAACCCTAAACCCTAAACCCTAAACCCTAAACCCTAAACCCTAAACCCTAAACCCTAAACCCTAAACCCTAAACCCTAAACCCTAAACCCTAAACCCTAAACCCTAAACCCTAAACCCTAAACCCTAAACCCTAAACCCTAAACCCTAAACCCTAAACCCTAAACCCTAAACCCTAAACCCTAAACCCTAAACCCTAAACCCTAAACCCTAAACCCTAAACCCTAAACCCTAAACCCTAAACCCTAAACCCTAAACCCTAAACCCTAAACCCTAAACCCTAAACCCTAAACCCTAAACCCTAAACCCTAAACCCTAAACCCTAAACCCTAAACCCTAAACCCTAAACCCTAAACCCTAAACCCTAAACCCTAAACCCTAAACCCTAAACCCTAAACCCTAAACCCTAAACCCTAAACCCTAAACCCTAAACCCTAAACCCTAAACCCTAAACCCTAAACCCTAAACCCTAAACCCTAAACCCTAAACCCTAAACCCTAAACCCTAAACCCTAAACCCTAAACCCTAAACCCTAAACCCTAAACCCTAAACCCTAAACCCTAAACCCTAAACCCTAAACCCTAAACCCTAAACCCTAAACCCTAAACCCTAAACCCTAAACCCTAAACCCTAAACCCTAAACCCTAAACCCTAAACCCTAAACCCTAAACCCTAAACCCTAAACCCTAAACCCTAAACCCTAAACCCTAAACCCTAAACCCTAAACCCTAAACCCTAAACCCTAAACCCTAAACCCTAAACCCTAAACCCTAAACCCTAAACCCTAAACCCTAAACCCTAAACCCTAAACCCTAAACCCTAAACCCTAAACCCTAAACCCTAAACCCTAAACCCTAAACCCTAAACCCTAAACCCTAAACCCTAAACCCTAAACCCTAAACCCTAAACCCTAAACCCTAAACCCTAAACCCTAAACCCTAAACCCTAAACCCTAAACCCTAAACCCTAAACCCTAAACCCTAAACCCTAAACCCTAAACCCTAAACCCTAAACCCTAAACCCTAAACCCTAAACCCTAAACCCTAAACCCTAAACCCTAAACCCTAAAACCCTAAACCCTAAACCCTAAACCCTAAACCCTAAACCCTAAACCCTAAACCCTAAACCCTAAACCCTAAACCCTAAACCCTAAACCCTAAACCCTAAACCCTAAACCCTAAACCCTAAACCCTAAACCCTAAACCCTAAACCCTAAACCCTAAACCCTAAACCCTAAACCCTAAACCCTAAACCCTAAACCCTAAACCCTAAACCCTAAACCCTAAACCCTAAACCCTAAACCCTAAACCCTAAACCCTAAACCCTAAACCCTAAACCCTAAACCCTAAACCCTAAACCCTAAACCCTAAACCCTAAACCCTAAACCCTAAACCCTAAACCCTAAACCCTAAACCCTAAACCCTAAACCCTAAACCCTAAACCCTAAACCCTAAACCCTAAACCCTAAACCCTAAACCCTAAACCCTAAACCCTAAACCCTAAACCCTAAACCCTAAACCCTAAACCCTAAACCCTAAACCCTAAACCCTAAACCCTAAACCCTAAACCCTAAACCCTAAACCCTAAACCCTAAACCCTAAACCCTAAACCCTAAACCCTAAACCCTAAACCCTAAACCCTAAACCCTAAACCCTAAACCCTAAACCCTAAACCCTAAACCCTAAACCCTAAACCCTAAACCCTAAACCCTAAACCCTAAACCCTAAACCCTAAACCCTAAACCCTAAACCCTAAACCCTAAACCCTAAACCCTAAACCCTAAACCCTAAACCCTAAACCCTAAACCCTAAACCCTAAACCCTAAACCCTAAACCCTAAACCCTAAACCCTAAACCCTAAACCCTAAACCCTAAACCCTAAAACCCTAAACCCTAAACCCTAAACCCTAAACCCTAAACCCTAAACCCTAAACCCTAAACCCTAAACCCTAAACCCTAAACCCTAAACCCTAAACCCTAAACCCTAAACCCTAAACCCTAAACCCTAAACCCTAAACCCTAAACCCTAAACCCTAAACCCTAAAACCCTAAACCCTAAACCCTAAACCCTAAAAACCCTAAACCCTAAACCCTAAACCCTAAACCCTAAACCCTAAACCCTAAACCCTAAACCCTAAACCCTAAACCCTAAACCCTAAACCCTAAACCCTAAACCCTAAACCCTAAACCCTAAACCCTAAACCCTAAACCCTAAACCCTAAACCCTAAACCCTAAACCCTAAACCCTAAACCCTAAACCCTAAACCCTAAAACCCTAAACCCTAAACCCTAAACCCTAAACCCTAAACCCTAAACCCTAAAACCCTAAACCCTAAACCCTAAACCCTAAACCCTAAACCCTAAACCCTAAACCCTAAACCCTAAACCCTAAACCCTAAACCCTAAACCCTAAACCCTAAACCCTAAAACCCTAAACAAACCCTAAACCCTATTAATTTTCAGGGTTTCATTGGGGTTTCATCGGGGTTTCATTTTGGGGTTTAGTCGGGGTTTCATTTTGGGGTTTAATCGGGGTTTCAATTTGGGGTTTCATTGGGGTTTAATCGGGGTTCAATTTGGGGTTTAATTGGGATTTCAATTTGGGGTTTAATCGGGTTTTCAATTTGGGGTTTCATTTGGGTTTAATGGGGGTTTCAATTCGGGGTTTCATTATGAAATAGGATTAGATAGAATTTAAAAAACAAGTACACATTAAAAATTAAAAAGAAACGAAAGTTTAAATTGTTTAAAATAATATATTAGTTAAATTAGAAATATTAAATTAAAACTATATAAAAAAATTTTAAAGTATTCCAGAATAAAAAATCAAATGAAATTGATGAAATTTGAAATGAATTATCAAAAAATTTGTAAGTTATTTTTACAAAATACAGTTTTTCATTGTAAAAATATTAATATATCTAAATAAAAAATTTTAAATTACTATAAATAGAATTTATTAACTTTAAACTAAAAAAAAAAAGAAAAAAAAAAAAAAAAAAAGATATAAAACCTAAAAGAAAAACGTATAAAACCTAAAAAAACGTAAAAATGAAAAAAAAAAAAAAAAAAAAAAAAAAAAAAAAAAAACGAATAAAACCTAAAAAAACGTATAAATGAAAGAAAAAAAAAAAACACAAAAAAAAAACGTAAAAAAACGTATAAAGTAAAAAACGTTAAAAAAACGTATAAGGTAAAAAAAACGTTAAAAAAACGTCTAAGGTAAAAAACGTTAAAAAAACGTACTAAGTAAAAAAACGTTAAAAAAACGTACTAAGTAAAAAAAACGTTAAAAAACGCATAAAATAAAAAACGTTAAAAAAACGTACTAAGTAAAAAAAAACGTTAAAAAAACGTACTAAGTAAAAAAAACGTTAAAAAAAACGTATAAATGAAAAAACGTAAAAAAACATATTTTACAAGAAAAAACGTTTAAACAAAAAAAACGTAAAAACAAAAAAAAAACGTGAAAAACCAAAAAAAACGTTTAAACCAAAAAAAACGTATAAACCAAAAAAACCAAAAAAAACGTAATAAACAAAAAAAAAAACGTATAAAACCAAAGAAAACGTATAAAACCTGAAAAGACGTAAAAAACCAAAAAAAAAAGTAACAAACAAAAGAAAACGTACAAAACCAAAATAAAAAAATCAAATGAAATGAAATTTGAAATGAATTTTTAAAAAATTTGTAAGATATTTTTACAAAATCCAATTTTTCATTTTAAAAATATTAATGTATTATTATATCTAAATAAAAATTTGTTTAGGAATTACAATAAATAGAATTTATTAATTTCTAAGTGAAATATTAAAAAGATAGTAAGATATTTCTTAAAATACGTTGTTTTAATTTTAATAATATCAATATTCGTAAAACTTTGTTTTTCTTGGTTCTAATATTTATTTATTTTGATTACGGTTTTAATTTCCATTGTTGTAAAAAACCAAAAAAAAAATCCGAACTGAACAAAACAAAATATATTTAAAAATAAAACAGCATATAATCCCTAGAGTACCTACCCTACTATTTTCAACTCATAATACTTTTCGGATACACACCCGGAAACATGGTGTCCATGTTCCAACTCCTTCAGAAAAACTCGTCCTGCAATCCGAAACCAATTTCTAACGGCATCTCGGAGTCTTAGCGCCCACGGCCGAGTCAAAGCACAACGGCAGTGGCGCCAAAAGCTATTCTACTCCCACCGGGGCACTTCCAAAGAATTTTATGTACCCAAAAAATAAATATTATGCATTGAAGAGTAACCCCGACCAAAAGAAATAGTCTAAAAAAGTGAAAGTAGAAAAATCAAATTTTAAAATTTGGGAAAATTACAGTTTACCTCCCCCCCAAAGTTGACAGCATTTTTCAATTCGAACATCAAAGTTTCAATTTTTGCAATTCACCCTCCCAAAGTCCCAAATTTTTGCAATTTGACCAATTGTATCCAAAACTTCCCATATTGTCCCTAATTTTAAAAAAAAAAAAAATTCAGGGTGGCCGTGGCCACCCCTTTGCCCATTTGGCCATTTTTGCACCCCCCAAATTTTTTTTTTCATAAAAAAAAAAAAAAAAAAAAAAAACAAAAAAATCAGGGGCAATATCAGAATTTTTGGATAATATTGGTCGAATTGAAAAAAATTGAAACTTTGTGGGGGTGAATTGCAAAAATTGAAACTTTGATGTTCGAATTGAAAAATGCTGTCAACTTTGGGGGGGGGGGTAAACTGTAATTTTCCCAAATTTTAAAATTTGATTTTTCTACTTTCACTTTTTTAGACTATTTCTTTTGGTCGGGGTTACTCTTCAATGCATAATATTTATTTTTTGGGTACATAAAATTCTTTGGAAGTGCCCCGGTGGGAGTAGAACAGCTTTTGGCGCCACTGCCCTTGTGCTTTGACTCCGCCGTGGGCGCTAAGACTCCAAGATAAACAGGCATTAGTAAGAAAGATTTCTTCAATTTTAATTTTTTAATTCAATTACTTTTTTCGTACTTCGTTCTACTTTTCTTTTCTTCTCTTTTATTTTCTACTCTCTTTTTTTTACTTTACATAATTTTCGACATTTCTCCATTCCTTTTGATTCATTTTCTCACTGTTGGTTCCACTTCATTTGCTCTTTTTTACATCTCCCTTAAATTTCAGTTAATTTCCCTTTCATATTATCTAACTCTATATTATTCTTCGAACTTTTAACATAATTTTTTTTTTCTTTTGTTTAAATTTTAACCGTGTAATTAGAGGCTTTTAATAACATATTATCCTTCTATTATCTCTCATTTCACCCTCTTTTTTTTCTTCATATTATTAGTTTTTTTCAACTTTTCTTCATTTTCATCAATTTTTAGTTCTTTTATATTTTTCATCACTTAATTCTTAATTTATGCTAAAATAATTTTCATGCAAAAGAAACCCAAAAAAATAGAACAAAAAAAAAGAAAAACCAACAACAACAACACAACAAAAAAGGCAAAAATTACAAAACCTAGTCCCGAATCCTCAAACCTACCCATACTCTTCAACTCATACTAGTTTTTGTGATCATATCTATCCGACAAATTTCCTTAACTCATAGGAAGAACCATATTCACCATTCTTAATTGGAGGCTTTCGAACATCCAGACCAAAATTTTAAGAGGGGCAGAGAAAAACATTTCTAAATAGTTAAAATTACTTTTGGAGGGTCCATTTTAGAAAATTGCAGCATACATAAAATATATATAGGGAATGACTATAATTTTTTGGTGGTTCCGCCCATGTGCAAAAACGACCAACCCACTACAACACTGACTAGACCCGTTAAGGACCCCCTAAAAACTTAAATTAAAACAGTGATTTCCCTAATTATTTGACTAATCTGCTCTCTGATTTCCCTATCGCAGACGATCTCAAATTAAAACAGTGCATGCATTTGTTGGGGAGAGCTGTGCAATCAAGTCTTTCTCAGAGTGCATGGAGAAACAGTTATTGTTAAGCAGAGGAGAAGCACTACTAAAGGGCGTTGGAACAGGAATGTTTCTGACTGTGAGCTTCTGTTCTTGGGCTTTCATCGTATGGGTTGGAGCCATTGTAGTTACTGCCAAGAGGGCAAGTGGAGGGGATATTATAGCTGTAGTAATGAGCATTCTGTTCGGAGCTATGTAATGATCGAAGTAACATTCACTTAAAAAGAAAAATAGAACTAAAAGCACACCAAATTCTATCACTTCGTGCATTTAAAAAAAAAAAACTTGCTTCTTTTTAATGCAGATCACTCACCCATGCTACTCCAGACATGCAAGTCTTCAATCAGGCAAAGGCTGCGGGAAACCAAGTGTTCCATGTGATTCACACAAAGCCAAGTATAAGCTCTAGTTCACGAGGGAAGACGCTTGAAGGGGTTGATGGCAACATTGACATACGTGATGTATACTTTGCCTACCCATCTCGGCCAGAGAAATTGATCCTTCAAGGTTTTTCATTGTCAATCCCAGCAGGAAAGACAGTGGCTTTAGTGGGTAGCAGTGGATGTGGAAAGAGTACAGTCATCTCTCTAGTTGCAAGATTCTATGACCCCTCAAAAGGTTTGTGCAGCTCCTTCTTACTCCTAAATTAGTCCCGAGTTGCTCAACATTTTGTTTTTTCCTTCTTTTACTTTAAGCTCTTAAGAACCCAAGCATTCAATGCGAAAAATGGACACACGTATATGTATGTTTCAATAGCTTGCCACATCAAGCTCTCCTATGTCCTTCTGTTTGAACGGAAATCCCTTATATTGTACTGCAATAGGTCAATCCATGCTGAAAGGTTGTAATGATTCTACTTGTAAGAACTATCCGAGCAAGAATGACTTCGGCTACTCGAACGTCTGTCCGACCAAATGGGTTCATATAGCCTTTTACATAGAACAGCCCTATTTGTAGTGTAATATGATAACTCTATTGCACGGAATCTAAATTTTTTTTTGTTTTAAGTTCATATTTGCAGATGCAAGTGTATAATTAATGATGAAGTATGCATATTTATGTTCAGGAGAGATTTTCGTTGACAAACACAACATCAAGGATCTCGATTTGAAGTTCCTCCGGAAAAACATAGGTGCGGTTTCCCAAGAACCATCACTTTTTTCTGGCACCATCTTGGATAACATCAAAGTCGGAAATATAAATGCGGATGACCAAATAATCCAAAATTCAGCAAGAATGGCAAATGCACACTCCTTTATATCGCAGCTTCCAAATCAGTACCTGACAGAGGTTTGTTGACAAACCCCTCTCCATTCACCTTACCACTTTTTCAAGCATTATTAGTTCAACAAAACTACTTATCGCATCGCAATTATTGGCCAATCAAAAACCGAAATGATCATGCAGATATCGGAAATAAAATTATACTCAAAATCTAATATTAAAAATAAAAAAAATAAAAAAAAATAAAAAAAAAAGGTTGTAAACAAGAATATGAGAAGGGGGACTGACAGAAAACTAATCCATATGTTTGACATTCTAGTGAGTCTCCGACTAAGCATTCAAAGTACAAGCCTCGCAATCCTAATTCATAATATCAACCCTTTCCTGTTTTGCACACTATACATATCTATGTTTTATGTGACAATTCTTTGGAAATCACTTATTCACCATTCCATTCATTTTATATAAATATGACGAATTTAAAAGAGGATGACTCCTTAAACATTATTCTAATCCACCTAAAAAAATTTCTATCCACCATTCCGTTTTAATTGCAACAAACAAAGTACTTTTAAACAACATGTCGGATGTTTGCACAGTACCATAAATAGTAACCAAAAATGAATAATTAATGTGCGTCGCATCATATATTTTAATACTAACATTTTGCTCCATACATCTTAATTGTTGTGTACAGTCCATAGCTCTTACAACAAATGTCATCAGTATATATTATAGTGCCAAATGCTTGTTAATAGTTGTTAAAATTTAACCATATAACATTTACGTGGAAATAATTAAGTGAAGGGAAATGATCTAACAAAAAAAAAAGGCAGAAGATATAGGAGCCTTGCATTGAATAATATAGTTCAAGTACCTTGCTTCTAATGAGATGTACCTAGTAGGTCAGGATTATTCAGTTATGGGAACAAAAATAAATAAATAAACCAAGCAAATAAACCAAGCCTTAGCTTTCAAGACTGCAAGTCAATTACTTTAGTTCTCATGGGACGTCTAATAGGTCAGCTTTGGTAAGCTATGAAAACAGAATAGAGCAAATACAGGGCAACGGCGTCATTATAACTTAATATCCCAAGTGCTTGATCCCATTCACTCAATGAGAGTATTAATTCTACACTAATTTGGAGTGCAGGTAGGACAAAGGGGAGTCCAGTTATCAGGAGGGCAAAAACAGAGAATCGCAATAGCAAGAGCCATTCTAAAAAACCCTCCAATTCTTTTGCTTGACGAGGCCACAAGTGCACTTGATTTAGAGTCAGAGAAGTGGTTCAAGACGCCCTTGAGATGGCCATGCAGGGGAGAACAGTCATCTTGATCGCGCACAGACTGTCTACCATTATTAATGCAGATATCATTGCGGTTGTAGAAAATGGTCAAGTTACAGAGACAGGAACACACCAGAGCTTGCTAGATACCAACAAAGTCTACAATAACCTATATAACATGCAGAACCTGAACCCAGTTTACGACTTGAGGTTATTCGCCCCCAATTCCCCCTTTCTTGACGTGTTATTGAAATAATTGGAACAAAAACTCAACCTGCTTATATCGTGGATTGAATGACAGAGCCACAAATTCCACTGAAGAACCTGCAAATATCAAGCAACAGGTTCCATCTCAAGAAATTGAACAAAAGGAGGAATATATAGAGTCCAACAAATATACTGGAGACTTTACCAAGCAAGAAGACCAGAGGGGAAGAAGAAATACAAGTATATTCCTCAGAATCTGGTTTGGCCTGAAAAACAGAGACCTTGTAAAGATTGCTATTGGCTCCTTTGTTGCAGCTTTCTCTGGCATCTCAAAGCCTATTTTCGGATTTTTCATCATTACAATAGGAGTAGCGTACTACAACAAAGATGCAAAGAGGGAAGTTGGATGGTATTCAATCATCTTTTCTCTAATTGGATTGCTTTCATTATTCAGTCACACCATGCAACATTACTTTTTTGGCATGGTTGGGGAGAAGGCTATGGGAAACCTCAAACAAGCTTTGTATTCAGGTATAACAGTACGCCCATTAAAATTTCTGCATCATCACGTTACATTTTTCTCTCTGGTAAATTACTCTATACACTTTAAGCAGATTATTTTATCATAAGTACGAGCTCCGAAACCCAGTACAAAAGTGTAAATTGACATCTACAGCATTACAATTTTGCAGGCATATTGCACAATGAAATAGCTTGGTTTGAGAAACCTGAGAACAATGTTGGTTCACTTACTTCACAAATCATATATGATACCTCCATGGTTAAAACCATAATTGCTGATCGTATGTCTGTTATTGTACAATGCATCTCCTCCATATTGATTGCAACATTCGTTAGCATGGTTGTAAACTGGAGAATGGGCTTGGTAGCTTGGGCTGTGATGCCCTGCCACTTCATCGGTGGCCTGATTCAAGCCAAGTCAGCTAAAGGATTTTCAGGTGATTCAGCTGCTGCACATTATGAACTTATCAGCCTAACTTCTGAATTTGCAACCAACATAAGAACCATAGCATCCTTTTGTCATGAAGAGCACATAATTAGGAAAGCCAGAATATTTCTGGAAATCCCAAAGAGGAAGAGCAGGAGAGAGAGTATTAAGTATGGAATATGCACCCTTTGTTTATGGAACATTGCACATGCTGTCGCTTTGTGGTACACAACAATTTTGGTTGATAAAAAGCAAGCCACCTTTGAAAATGGCATAAGAGCATACCAGATTTTCTCTCTCACAGTACCTTCAATCACTGAGTTATGGACATTGATCCCCACCATCATCTCTGCCATCAGGATACTAACTCCTGCATTCTATACCCTCGACCGGAAAACTGAAATTGAACCAGATACACCGGAAAATTCACGTCTTGAGAGGATCAAGGGAATAATTGAATTTCAAAACGTCAAATTTAACTACCCATTAAGACCAGCAGTGACTGTTCTCAACAACTTCAGTTTACAAATTGAAGCTGGATCAAAGGTAGCTCTCGTTGGGCCAAGTGGAGCAGGAAAATCCTCTGTTTTGGCCCTTTTGCTAAGATTTTATGATCCAAGTGAAGGAAAGATTCTTATTGATTGGAAAGACATAAGGGAGTACAATCTGAGAAGGCTGAGGACACAAATAGGATTGGTGCAACAAGAGCCACTTCTTTTTAGCTCCTCAATTAGAGACAATATCTGCTATGGAAATGATGCAGCTTCTGAAACTGAAATTGTGGAGGTATTAGTGGAAGCAAACATACATGAATTTATAAGTAATTTCCCTTATGGATATGATACAACTGTTGGAAAGAAAGGCTGCCAACTTTCAGGTGGACAAAAGCAAAGAATAGCCATTGCAAGAACTCTACTAAAGAGGCCTGTAATTTTGCTCCTAGATGAAGCAACAAGTGCCCTTGATGCTAAGTCTGAAAGAACTGTAGTGAGCGCGTTGGAGTCACTTAATCTGAACAACAATGGTGGCTTGTTGTCAAGAACCACACAAATTACAGTTGCACACAGGCTTTCCACAGTGATAAACTCAGACACCATAGTTGTCATGGATAAAGGTGAAATTGTTGAGATGGGCTCTCACTCAACCCTAATAACATCCTCAGACGGAGTTTATTCAAGATTATTCCGGCTACAAAGTTTGGTAGAAAATTAATGGATTCCCCGTTCCAAAAAGTTGGCTATAATTTACATGCCGAAGAAAATTACACTAAGCCATAAAACTATAATTTTATTTTGGTGTTTAAGTAATAGCTTTGTAATATTGGTTGTCATGAAAATAGAAAAGGAACAGGATGAGGTTAATAACATGATGCAATAGATAAATAGTACCTAAGATAACCACACAAATTGGGGTTTCAATGGGTTTCATTTGGGGTTTCAACAAATAGAAAAGGAACAGGATGAGGTTAATAACATGATGCAATAGATAAATAGTACCTAAGATAACCACACAAATTGGGGTTTCAATGGGTTTCATTTGGGGTTTCAACGAAGTTTCATTTGTGATTTCGATGGGGTATTCAGGTTTCAACAGTGATGTTTGGGGTTTCAACGTTGATATTTGAGTCACGGAAATGCAAAAATTGCAAAACTTCATTTATGCTAACGGTTGCATGCGTTCTTCTCGAGGGGAGGTAAACAAGAAAAAATTCTAAGGTCTTATTTTCGGGTTTCAACGGTGATGTTTGGGGTTTCAACGTTGATATTTGAGTCACGGAAATGCAAAAATTGCAAAACTTCATTTATGCTAACGGTTGCATGCGTTCTTCTCGAGGGGAGGTAAACAAGAAAAAATTCGTAAGGTCTTATTTTCGGCCGGACCAACCTGAATGAGATAAATATTGTACTTTCTGAGATAGGCAAAAAAAAAGACATTCAAATTTTCCACACAAATTGGGGTTTCAATGGGTTTCATTTGGGGTTTCAACAGGGTTTCATTGGGGGTTTCAATGGCTTTCATTTGGGGTTTCAACGAAGTTTCATTTGTGATTTCGATGGGGTATTCAGGTTTCAACGGTGATGTTTGGGGTTTCAATGTTGATATTTGAGTCACGGAAATGCAAAAATTGCAAAACTTCATTTATGCTTACGGTTGCATGCGTTCTTCTCGAGGGGAGGTAAACAAGAAAAAATTCGAAGGTCTTATTTTCGGCCGGACCAACCTGAATGAGATAAATATCATACTTTCTGAGATAGGCAAAAAAAAAAAGACATTCGAATTTTCCACACAAATTGGGGTTTCAATGGGTTTCATTTGGGGTTTCAACAGGATTTCATTTGGGGTTTCAATGGCTTTCCTTTGGGGTTTCAACGAAGTTTCATTTGTGATTTCAATGGGGTATTCAGGTTTCAACGGTGATGTTTGGGGTTTCAATGTTGATATTTGGGTCACGGAAATGCAAAAATTGCAAAACTTCATTTATGCTTACGATTGCATGCATTCTTCTCGAGGGGAGGTAAACAAGAAAAAATTCGAAGGTCTTATTTTCGGCCGAACCAACCTAAATGAGATAAATATCATACTTTCTGAAATAGGCAAAAAAAAAAGGCATTCGAATTTTCAGCCTTTCTGTGTCACGTAAAGACGAAAGTTCATTTGGGGTTTCAACAGGGTTTCATTTTGGGTTTCAATGGGTTTCATTTGTGATTTCAACGACGTTTCATTTGTGCTTTCAATGGGGTATTCAGGTTTCGACGGTGATATTTGGGGTTTCAACGTTAATATTTGGGTCAGAAAAAAATGCAAAAAATGCAAAACTTCATTTATGCTTATAGTAGCATGTGTTTTTCTCGAATGGAGCTAAACAAAAAAAAAAAATCGAAAGCTAGATTTTCGGCCGGACCAATCTGAGTGAGATAAATATTCAGACTTTCTGACATAGTCAAAATAAAGAAGACATTCGAATTTTCATCGTTTCTAGATCACGAAAATACGAATGTTCATTTGGGGTTTCGATGGGTTTCATTTGGGGTTTCAACGAGGTTTCATTTGTGATTTCAACAGGGTATTCATGTTTCAACGGTGATATTTGGGGTTTCAACGTTGATATTTGGGTCATAAAAATGCAAAACTTCATTTATGCTTACGATAGCATGAGATAAATATCTGACTTTCTAAGCTACGCAAAAGAAAGAAATTTGAATTTTTAGTCGTTTTGAGTCACTAAAATGCGAAAATTTATTCATGCTAATGGTAGCATGCTTTCTTTTCGGAGGGAGGAAATCAAAACAAAAATAAAAATAAAAATAAAAAAAGATCAAAATGTTTGATTTTTAGTCGAAACAACCTGAATGAGATAAATATCGGATTTTCTAAGTTAGACAAAACTAGAAATTTGAGTTTTCAGTCGTTCTAGGTCACAAAAATGCGAAAGTTCATTCATGCTTACGATAGCATGCGTTCTTTTCGAAGGGAGGAAAACAAGAAAAAAATATGAATGTTTGATTTTCAGCCGAAACAACATGAATGAAATAAATATTGGACTTTCTGTGATGGCCAAAACAAGACATTCGAATTTTTAGTCGTTCTGGATCACGAAAATGCATAAGTACATTCATGCTTATGGTAGCATGTGTTCTTTTCGTAAGGAGGGAAACAAGAAAAAATCAAAATGTTTTATTTTCAGACAAATTAACATGAATGAGATAAATATCGGACTTTCTAATATGGACAAAATAAGCAATTTGAATTTTTAGTCGTTCTGGGTCACGAAAATGCGAAAGTTCATTCATACTTATGGTAGCATACGTTCTTTTCGAAGTGAGGAAAACAAGAAAAAATTCTAATGTTTGATTTTCGGCCGAAACAACATGAATGAGATAAATATCAGACTTTTGGAGCTAGACAAAAAAAAAAAAAAAAAAAAAAAAATTCGAATTTTCAGCCGTTCCGGGTCACGAAAATACAAAAGTTCATTCATGCTTACAGTAGCATGCATTCTTTTCGTTGGGAGCAAAACAAGAAAAAATCATAATGTTTGATTTTCAACCGAAACAACATGAATGAGATAAATATAAGACTTTCTGAGATGGACAAAACTAGAAATTCGAATTTTTAGTCGTTCTTGGTCACGAAAATGAGAAAGATCATTCATGCTTACGATAGCATGCGGTCTTTTCGTAGGGAGGAAAACAAGAAAAAATCTGAATGTTTGATTTTCAGCCGAAACAACCTGAATGAGATAAATATCAAACTTTCTAAACTAGACAATACAAGAAATTCGAGTTTTCAGTCATTTTGGGTCACGAAAATACTAAAGTTCATTCATGCTTACTGTAGAATGCATTCTTTTTGTAGGGAGGAAAACAAGAAAATATCTAAATGTTTCATTTAGGGTTTCATTCGTGGTTTCATTTTGGGTTTCATTTAGGGTTTCATTCAGGGTTTCATTTGGGGTTTCATTCGGGGTTTGATTTGGGGTTTCTTTTGAGGTTTCATATTTGGGGTTTCATTCGCGGTTTCTAAGACCGGTTTCTAAAACTAGTTTCCCAAAGTAGTTTTGGAATTCGGTTTTGAGCAGTTTTAGGGTGACCACATCCCTAAAACCCTAGACATTTTTGGCCAAAACAACCTTAATGAGATAAGTATCGGACTTTCTAAGTTAGACAAAAAAAGAAATTCAAATTTTCAGTCGATATGGGTCACGAAAATGTGAAAGTTCATTCATGCATACATTTGCAAAGGTTCTTTTCAAGAGGAAAACAAGAAAAAATCCAACTATTTGATTTTCAGCTGAAACAACCTTGATAAGATAAATATCAAAGATTCTGAGCTAGGCCAAAAAAGAAATTCGAATTGTCGGTCGTTTTAGTTCACGAATATGCTAAAGTTCATTCAAGATTACGGTAGCATGCATACTTTTTGGAGGGTGGAAAATAAGAAAAAATCCAAATGTCTGAATTTTGTCTGAAACAACCTTAATGAGAAAAATCAAAAAAAAAAGTATGAATGTTTGATTTTTGGCCAAAACAACCTAAATAAGATAAATATCAGACTTTCTGTGCTAAACAAAAAAAGAAATTCGAATTTTCAATCGTTCTAAGTGACGAAAATGCGAAAGTTCATTCACACTTACGGTAGCATGCATTCTTTTCGTAAGGAGGAAAACAAGAAAATAGCATAATGTTTTATTTTCAGCCAAAACAACATAAATGAGATAAATATCGCACTTTCTAAGATGGACAAAATAAAAAATAAAAAATAAATAAATAAATAAAAAATCGAATTTTTAATCATTCTAGGTCATGAAAACGCGAAAGTTCATTCATACTTACGAAGCTAGTCAAAAAAAGAATGAATGAACTTTTGCATTTGTGTGACCAAGAACGACAGAAAATTTGAATTGTTTTTATTGTCTAGCTCGGACAGTCTGATATTTATTTCATTCAGATTGTTTCGGCCGAATACCAAACATTCGAGCTCGTGTTTTTTCTTGTTTTCCTCCCTCCGAAAAGAATGCATGTTGTCGTAATCATGAATGAAATTTCACATTTTCTTGATCGAGAACAACTAAAAATTTAAATTTCTTTTTTCGTTTAACTCAGAAACTCAAATATGTATGTCATTCAGTTTGTTTCGGTCAAAAATCAGATATTCGGGCCCGTATTTTTTCTTGTTTTCCTACCTTCAAAAAGAACGCATGGTTCGGAAACATGAATGAATTTTTATATTTTCATGACTCAGAACGACTGAAAATTCGAATATATTTTTTTGTGTCGCTTAGAAAGTCTAATATTTATTTCATTGAGATTGTTTCGGCCAAATGTAGGACATTCGTGTTTTTTTTTTTTTTTTTTTTTTTTTTTTTCAAAAAAAATGCATACTACCGTAAACATAAATGAACTATCACATTTTTGTGAATCAAAACGGTTGAAAATTCGACACGTGCAACCTTGTGTGTGTCCCTCTCTCTCCTCCCTACGTAAAAGACACTTGGAATACGCGTGGGACGGAATCCAGCGAGTGAAGAAAATTGAAAATTATAAAGCAACAGAAAGTGAGGTAGAGGGGGAGACGAAGAAGAGTGGTTTACTGCTTATGAGAGTGTTCTGTATTGGCGCTAAATCCGTGGCGGAGGTCGTTGCCCGTCACTCCCATAATCTTGGTTGAAATTGTTCCAACAGGTAGCAATTACATTTGAAGAGAAATTAATAATTAGCATAAAAATCATTAAAAGACGAAGGAAAAAAGGTAGAGGCAAGTTAAGGGACAACTGAGACGGAGATGAAGGGCGCGGCTTCTTCTTATGGATATGCGGCGAAAAGGCGATGGAGAGGGCTTGCGATTGGGGTGCTGGGTCTCGTTATCCTCTCCATGCTGGTTCCTCTTGTCTTTTTGCTCGGCCTTCACAATGGCTTTCGCTCTGCGGGTAACTCCTCTTTCTAGTTTCTACTGTCTCTGTGCTCTGCCTTGCTCAATCTGACCTCTAATTTTTTGGTTTTGTTTAGATCTGTTTCTTGTATGTGTTTTTTCTTTGTGGTTTCAGTTCAATTCTCTCTCTCTCTCTCTCTCTCTCTCTCCCCCCTCCTCTCTCTTCCCTTCTAATTAGGGCACATGAGTCTCTCCATCTCTTCCTCCAATTGGTGTCGGCAGATTCTCTTCTACTTCCCGTACGTTTGTTGGTCTTTTTCTATTGATATGTCGCTGGTCGATCGACATTAGCTGTGGCTCTTTGAATCTACTACATTTCCTGATTTAATTTCCTCCGCCTCTTTTTCACCAATTTGATGGCAGCTTCCGGGATTTTGGGGATTTAGACTAACTTAACTAGCAAAACATTACAGTCACAAGTCTCCCTCCTTCTCTATTTATGGAATAATCTATATTTTCGTTTATTCCTACTGTGGGAATTGCTACTTATTAATCCCTGTCCTTGTGGTTGTTGTATATTTTCATTAACTCGGCATAGCATGGCGTCGTAACACCCAAACTTTCATCTGCCAAGGAATGGTTTCTTTGTAATGGTCAACACCGACTGGTTTTATATAGAAAGAGTGCAAAGATTCTTAACTTTCTTATTTCAACCTTATGGTATAACATTTTGCATTTACATATCTTAGGGCTTCGTAGAGGACTCCGTTAATTGTTTGATGTCATAATAATGGACAATCCCACATAATAACAGAAGGCTTCTTCTGATAATTATGCAAGCCACAGAGTGTAAAGGCCAAAGTCTTTGCTATAAAACAAGCAGCTGAGCATTGACTGGCATTTCCAATGAGCTGGGATCATAGGTTGCAACAATTGAGATGCCTTTATCACATGAACCTTCACTATAGGTTAGGTCTGAGTTTAGACTCACTGGTGCTATAGTTCCCTTGGAAACCAAGAACGGCCACACCTATGACAATATCACAATCTTAAGATTCTTTCCTAATTACTTTGTTTTGTCTTTTGTTTTTTGGCTCTTATCCAAAAACGTTGTTTTGAGGTTTCATTTATGGTTATATATGAGGAGATAAAGATGACAAAGTTGAGGAATTATTTTGATCTGCTGCAATTGTCATTTATAGAAGTGAATGTAGTTTTTTCTTTAGGCATGTTTTCATGATTGTACTCTTTCTTTACTCCTCTTTCATCACATGAACACATATTTCCCATTTATATTAACTTTTTAACACCATTAATTTAGCATCTTCTGCAGGTTATGTTTCCGAACAACAAGGTTCAGCTTCAGTAAGTATTTTAATATTTTTGCGAATTTTGTACATCTTTTTGTGCTTCAATTTTTTGTTGACATTGACTCTCTCTCTCTCTCTCTCTCTCTCTCTCTCTCTCTCTTAATTGCAAATCAGGATGGTTTAAGAGGATATGACCAGTACAAAATCAGAAATGCTTGGAATGCATCTGAGGTAATACATTTTATACTTGCCATTAGGCTATGCTACCAGTTTTGTGCAGAATTTGATGATGTACAAGTTAAATGCTAAAAACTTGCTTGTGAAAATTTCAATTTCAAACTTTTGTCCTCCAACGCCCCAAAATTAAAGAAACTTCTACATGTACATACATATATATTGTTTTCTTATATGAAGATTAAAGGCTAGTCCTATAATGACCCATGCTTTGATTTTTTACAGGGGGATCAATCAAGCAATGTAGAAAGGCTTATTGGAAAATTTGGACCAACTCTTCCAAAGGTTCATGCATAATGCTCTGATGGTCAATACTTAACTTTTTTTTTTTTGATAAGTATTTTGTTTTGTAGTGATTTTTTAATACTTAACTTTTTAACTGTTAAATCATTGAAAGTGGTATTATTGTGTCTTTCATGGTTGTAAATGGTGTTGATAATGCTTACACAATTGTCAAATAAAAACCTTGTAATTGAATCATTTGATAGCAAATGGCTTTCCTTTTACTCATTCTATGATACACTAATCTAAAAGATTTGAGGTTGTCTAATTTTATTATTCCTTATAAAAAAACAGAATGTACCTATTTTATCGCAAAGATGAGTATTGTTTGTAATGTCATTTAGCTATGGAACAATAGCATTGGTCCTGAAAGTTCTAATTAATTTTGGGATATACTTTGGTCTGTGATGAACGCATAATTGACTTGCAAAAGTAAATGAAAATAGAGAATTCAAATGACATACAAAAGCATTTTTATCTATATGAACCACACTCATTCAACATATGGTAGGATGCAACTGATGAGGCTTGAGAGGGAAATTTTCTTCTTTTGTGTGTGTAAATGAGTCTCTTGACTTTCATATTTGGTTAGTATTTAAAGCCCATGGACATATGCACATCAATTATGTCTTTTGTTTTTCTTTTTCCTGATATATATTTTAGTTAAGCTGTAAACTTATTTTTAATGAGCGTCTTACAATTCATTTACTGGAAAGAAAAAGAAGCACATGCATTTTGATCCCCAGAATGTTGACATATAAGCTTATTGACCTGTAAGTGCTGCAATGTGGGCTAATAAAATCATGCTTGACATTCTTTTTGTCATCTTGTGTTACATGTGTCAGGATGTTCTTAGAAACTTGTCCAACAAAGCGAATAAAACCATCGCTAGAGGTTCGATACGCGATACTCAACCAAAAAAAGGTTTTGGTGGCCTCCACATCTTTAAAGTTTGCTCATATATTCTTTACCACCTTGTTAAAAGATGTCCATTTGTTTTTTTGTTTTACTTTTTATTATAAATTATTTGCAGGTCTTCCAGTGCCTCCACATGGTATTATGCCATCACCTCCCAATGCAAATGTAAGTACACATCACTCTTTTGCTGCAGACTACTCGTTAACATGCTAATCAATTTCTGGTGCTTGTAGAGCTTAATTGATCGGTTTGAAATTCTGTGACAGAATCCTAAAGTTGGTGCTGCAGTTGAAGGCCCCTTATATACAAAAGATGTTGATGAAATTGGAAAATTATGTGAGTTTAAATTTGGTAGTTATTGCCTTTGGCGCCAAGAACATGTAGAAGAAATGAAAGATTCTACAGTGAAGAAATTGAAGGACCAACTATTTGTGGCTAGAGCATACTATCCTAGTATTGCAAAACTTCCTAGACAGGACAAGTTGTCTCGTGAGCTGAAGCAAAATATTCAAGAACTGGAGCGTGTTCTTAGTGAAAGCACTACAGATGCTGATCTTCCACCACAGTAAGTGATGGCAAATCATTACCCTGTTTTCCATGAATAAGAGCCACCAATGAAGTCATGGTTAAGAACATTAATAATCGCCATCAAGAACATTGATAGATGTCATATCCATCTAAACAAACTTGTAAGATACATTAATCATTTTTCTTTCTTCAGGCACATTATGTATGCTTGTTTGTTAAGCTGTTCTTTTCTTTTCTTTTCTTTTTGGATTTATGGTAGTTTCGGACTATTTAGAAAACCTTTTTGATTGGCATTTATCGTGTTCTTCTTCTAGCATGTAAGGGGGACTTTATTTGTATATATCATGTGCACTAGGGTTGCACTCTCCTCCGCTCTTTTAATGAAATGAATTATTTATCAAAAAAAAAAAATTTACTAGACCTGCTTCTGCCAGTGCTTTTTGCTCATGTGCTATTCTTAACCCTAGTCGTGTTCTTTTGAGCTTCATTTATTCTTTTCCTTTTTTCCTTTTTTCTTTCAGGTTCTCTTTGAACCTTTTATTACATACTGTTTGTCACTTGAAATGGTAAAACCATCTTAGTCAGCTCTAAGCTATTCGAATCCCTTTCAAACCTATTGCTGACAGTTTCATGTAGCTCTTGAGTGTATTGTGGTAGTAATATTACTAAATCTGCTTCTTGTAAAGCTCGAGTTTTGCTCAAGTTGCTATGACATTAACAAATAAAATACTCTGACAGTTATATATAGAAATTAAAAATACTTGTCTGATAATCTGTATACAGAAAGTTTTATTCATTAAAAAAAACAAAAAAATATATATATATATATATATATATATATATATATATATATATATATATAGGCAGAAACTTCTGTTTAAAACCTTGTTTCTTCTAGCACTATGGATGAGGTAGTTGGACCTTTTAGATAAGCGTCCCTACAACTTTGAGATGAGCATGGTGTAAAACGTCTGGTCAATACAGTAACTTGTTTGGTGTGTTAGCAGACGGTGGTCAAGTTACCCCTATTCTCATCATTTGTTTCTGCAGGTGCTATGGATTTATATTATAATAAATTTTCATGTGGCTTGTTCAACACACTAAGAACAAAATTGTTTCATTAGGATTGCTAAGAAGTTACAGAGGATGGAAGCTGCAATAGCCAAAGCCAAATCATTTTCTGTGGAGTGTAACAACGTTGACAAAAAATTGAGACAAATATACGATATGGCCGAGGACGAAGCGAACTTCCACATGAAACAGAGTGCCTTCCTCTACCATCTCGCAGTCCAGACTATGCCAAAGAGTCTTCACTGCCTGTCAATGAGACTGACAGTGGAATATTTCAGATCTCCTCCCAACAATATGGAGCTCTCTGTGGCTGAAAAATATATAGATCCTATACTGCACCACTTTGTTATTTTCTCTAATAATGTGCTTGCATCATCAGTAGCAATCAACTCAACTGTTATGCATGCAAAAGTATGTTTCAAACATTCTGTTAGTCATGCTTGACTTTTAAGTTACCAATGCTTCTACTGGAAACACTGATTGATTATCCTGTTATGTTTCAGGAAAGCATGAATCAGGTTTTTCATGTGCTTACAGATGAACAGAATTACTTTGCAATGAAACTATGGTTTCTGAGAAATACTTTCAGGGAAGCCACAGTTCAAGTGTTAAACATTGAACGTCTTAAGCTGGACAACCATCATAAGGCAACTCTGTTGCATCTTTCCCTGCCTGAGGAGTTTCGTGTTTCCTTTCGCAATGTTGATAGTCCGCCTACAGCCTCTATTAGAACAGAATACATTTCTATTTTTTCTCACTCACACTATCTTCTCCCTGACATATTCCAGAATTTGAAGAAAGTTGTGGTTCTCGATGATGATGTTGTCGTGCAGCAAGACTTGTCAGAACTATGGAATGTCGACATGAGAGGGAAAGTTAATGGCGCTGTGCAGTTTTGCTCATTAAGGTTTGGTCAACTGAAGAAATATTTGGGTGAGAGCAGTAATGATAAAAATTCTTGTGCTTGGATGTCTGGATTGAATGTAATTGACCTGGTCAGGTGGAGGGAGCTAGATCTTACTGAAACTTACCAAAGGTTGACTCAGCAGGTGAGTAATGTTGAGTTTTACCAAACATATGTTGCCGGTTTGGATATGCTGGGAATTATCGGTGGTTTGACAATGCTATAAGATGACTGAGAAAAATATAAATTAGATTTTTTTAAAAAAAAACACTGTACCTCACTTTTGTTTAATTGCTGTTAATCACTTGACTTCACACCTCTCTATCAAAGGTTGGACTTGATTGTACTGCAATAAATTTGGCAAAAGCATCTGTTCATTCAGTATTATTTCTGCATGCTCTATTTCTCAGTTATGTTGAGCCTTTCAGTTGTTATGGTTGTATCTAATAGTTATTGCAGTGACTAAAGCTTAATATATCACGAGCCATGTAAATTTTCTGACTCTTTTTCCTTTGTTCCAAACATGAACTGCAGCTGACCATGCATGAGGGATCAAATGAAGCCATTGCGTTGCGTGCAAGCTTGCTCAGCTTTGAGGACCTAGTTTTTTCTATTGATGGTGCTTGGGCTCTGTCTGGACTAGGACATGACTATAGCATTGACATCCAAGCCATTTCGAAAGCTGCAGTTTTGCACTATAATGGTAACATGAAACCTTGGCTTGAGCTCGGAATTCCAAAATATAGACATTACTGGAAGAAATTTTTGAACCAAGAAGATCAGTTCTTGAGTGAATGCAATGTAAATTCATAGTGAGCTGATGTTTCAAATTGAATGCTTCAAACTCCGGGAACTATAAGGGGATCAAGAAGTGAGGATTTCCATTTTCTGGGTGCTGAGAATTTGTCATTCGGCTAGGTTTTCCAGAGTATTGGGTTGCAAGGAAGAGATAGCCAGGATGAGTTTCATGATAAAATAGTTCATTTTTTGGTAAATAGGAGTATTTATCCACTTTCTGGCAAAGCAGGGAGATGTAGTTCACTCTCGACTGCTGCAGTTGATATTCATGGTCATTGGAGGTATGAAATACCGATAGATGGATTGTGCAGGGAATGATATGGAGAGCTTTATTCTGTGCTTCTTAGCTTGTTGACGCAAACCAGTGGATGGAGAAAGCCATAACGAATGGTGTGTACGCAATAAGGATGTGATTGGTGTTTCTTCCAGGTGGATTTAGACTGTCATTCATGATGTAAATGATTGTTGGCTAGGAAAGCAAGTAGTGTTAGGTCTTTCAGTGCTAAATCTTTCTTTAGAGGCCTTACTTCATCTTATTTGATCATATTTTTTATTAGGTCATGAGAATATGAATGGACTGGAATTTTCTTTGCACTGTCTCGACTAATTATAATCTTTTTCTCAAAAGTACTTTTTGAAATGGCATTTACGAAGTTAATAGCTTTTCTTTTTAATCCTACACTCGGTGGCGTAAGTGAGAAAGCCTTGAGAGATGCTATTGGTTCTCCTCATTGATCTTTCTCCGTCCAAATTCCACCATTGATCTTGTGGGATCCATACTTCGCAACTTTGGGGCCGAAATTTTTAAGCATACTTTGGCTGACGTACGTCTGGGGAGAAATTCCCCAGACATGTTATTGGTCCTTCCCATTAGTCTTTCCCATCCAACTCTTGCAATTCCAATGGTGGATTTGTGAGTTGGACGGTAGAAGAACCAATAGAAAGGAAAATACTCATTTCTCGAAAACCTCAATCTGAATTTAGTTTAAGTTGGCCTCTGATCGATGTCCCTTTAGTCCAAAATACTTTTATAACTCAAGATACACGATTCATGCATACGTATTATGTATATGCCCGAAAGAGCACTCATAACAGTGACTTATGCATTTTTTATTCTTATCCAAAGCTACCCCACATTGGCTTATCTATCTTATCGCTAAATTAACAGTGAGCTACAATAACAATCTTAACTTATCTCCAAAATTACATAATCAATCTAAATTTTGATTGACATTGTAGCTTCTCTAAAATTAAATTATTGATTGTTTATTTAGCTAACTCTCTATATCTCTCTCTCTCTCTCTCTCTCTCTCTCTGTGAGGTTGCCTCACACTACACATGCTCTTGCGGCTCATCTCACATTTGGCTCGTTGTCCTCAACAACTCTACAGGTAACAAGAATGATTCGCGCGTGCAAGAGAGAGAGAGAGAGCACAACAAGTCGAGGGTCTTATGGGATGGATGGGGTTCAACAGTGAACTTCATGGACGAGTGGCAACCTTAAGATGAGCGGCAAGATGTAAAGAAAGAGACATATCAGGAGGAGAGAGAAGGAGCACGAAGGTCCAAGGTAGAGAAAGACTAGGAGGTGGCAGCAAGCATGACAAGGCGAGGACAAGCTCAGGTTTCTTAGCTTTGCACAATAGATCAAGCAGTGGCAGCGAGTACTAATTTCTAATTAGTACGGTGCCGCTTAAGAAAAAGAGCGAAAAAAAAAATAATAATTAAAAAATCATATATTAAATGGTATAGAAAAAGAATAAATAATGTAATGTGGACTGCATTTGAAAAGTCTTTAGTTAAAATAAAATTAATAAAAAAATAACAAAAAAAAAAGGGACTTGACTAAAATTTAGATAGAATGTTAGAGAATCATATCTTAAGGCTTTAAGAACATCTTCTCTTTTTTTTGGTAAGCTGGCTTTAAGAACATCTTTAATTGACCAGCGAAAGGTTTGGCTTAAGAGCCAAGGGTTTTACTAGGTGGTTAGGTGAGGGGGAGAACATGGGTATGAGTGTCATAGCATGATGTTAGGAGGACAAGATTAATCTCTGCTTTTCATCTTCTTGCTACTGTGTCCTTGATGGCAATGGATCTCCAATACCACTTTCGCTAAAAAAAAAATAAAAAAAGCCTTCAGTTGGTTTCCCTTAATTCCCACTTAAGTAATGAAATTTTAGGTTCGAATTTCGACATAAATCCACTTATTGTAATTCTTATGCACTGTGAGAAGGGGATTGGAAGGGAATGACAGAGAGTGAGTAAGATTCCCTCTGACTGGGAGTTTAACACTATAAGGTAAGATTTTGGAATCTGAATTTTTTATTAATCCATGTGAAGACAAAAAAAATAAAAGAAGTAGGAATAATAATAACAAAAAGACTACGAGAGAGGGCATGCCCGAGCAAGGGAGCACCTCTTACATATTCATACCTAAAATACTCCTTCTAAAGACAGGTAAGAGGAAAGGGGATGGGATGGAGTAAGAGAAAGGATCGCAATTGTAAGGATCCCAACTAGTTCTGCTTACAAGTTAATCAACAGCCCAAAACTACTAGTTTAGCCTCTTCTCCTCTTGACTCAAGAACTTGGAAGCAATTGTGGAAGCTTAATCGTAATGCTAGACTCAAACTCTTTCTTTAGAAAATTGCTTGGGATATAGTCTCCTCTAGAGCTAGGTTGAATCGTGTCTTTCCTATCTCTCCCTCTAACTCCCTTTGTCCTCTCTACCTTTCTGAGGCAGACTCTCTTCCTCATCTCTTTTTTAACTGCATTTTTGCTAGGATAGTTTGGAGATCCTCCTTCTGGCCTCTTGACTCTTTAACTTGGTCTTCTCTAAGCCTCTCAAGCTGGGTCAAAGGTATTATAAACCCTCACTCTGCCTTTAGTATTCCTCTAGCCAATACTCATTTGTTTCAAGTTTTTGTTGCAGTGCTCTGTGACCTTCTTTGGTTTTCCAAGAACAAAGCTATTCATGATGGGGTTGTTTCGGATGTCTTAACTCTAGCCAATACTATCAAGAAAACATCTCTAGAACATGCTGCTGCTTGGAAGTCTCTGTCTCTAAATACTGAAGTTTGGTCTCCTCCTGCATCAAGTTCTTTCGAGATCAATTTTGACACTGCCATTAGAGACAACTTCTCAACTCAAGCTACAATGTGCAGAGACTCCAATGGCCACATTATCAAAGCCATATCTCAAAGTAGTCCTCCATGTGATCCTAACTTTGGTGAAGCTCTTGCTGCTCTCCTTGCAGCCTCCCTAACAGTCTCTCTAAAGCTCAAGAACTTTTCTATTGAGGGAGACTCCTTATTAGTTATCTCAACTTTGCAACATCCCTCTTTCTCCCTGGATTGGCAAATTGAGAATGTAATTTCTAATTTTTTTTTTCTTCTACTTCCAACTTCCAACTTCTCCCACTTGGGAGGCTAAGAAAGTAAATAGAAGTGCAAATTTCTGTGCCCATCATGTGGCATATTGGGCTATGGTAAGAATTTTCTCGGACTACATTCCTACTTTCTCTTGGTTTATGCAAAGTTTGTTAAAAAAAATGAAAAAAAAAAATTATTTCATTTCTCATTTTTATGGATTAGGAATTCTCAAATTATGAAATTTAAGTCATAATTAAGTATTGAACCGCTTGGAAAATGCCACCAATTAAAAATGTTGCACTTTATCAAGGCAGCCAGATATAATTTTCTTTTCAAAATGCTTCTTCACTTTTGCAAAGACGTTTTTTATTCAAAAACAAAAATAATAATAATAATAATCTTTTGCTAAAAACTTTTTTACAACATAAAGAACAAAAACCTGATGAAAATATACTCAATTCTCAATTCTAACATGCCACATTTTTTATAAGTAACATTTTTTAAGGGTTTCAATGCCTAGAAACGGCGTAAATTTCGTTATTTAAGAATCTATACAATTTTCTAAAAATTATAAGGGATCTTCATCCTTCACTACGTCTAAAATTTCGCTTGATTATCAAAGATTTATGCTAAAAAGAAGACCACTTTCTTGTGTCTTATTAAAATTGATACGACTCTTAAAATTATTATTGAATTTATGATAGATTACTATTAAATTTTGATCTTATAATACATTTAAAAACCACATCAATTTTAGAGGCCACGTGGAGGACATGGGGTTTGTTTTAGCATTACTCCAAAGACGAAGATTAACTTGAAACAGGAAATTCTCGCAAAATCCCTAGTACTGTAATGAAGGTGATATGAGCTGCCCGTATAATTGAGTAAGACGCAACAATTATAGATGATAATCATTAAATCACTGAGGGAGATTAGCTAGTTAACTGCATCATATTGGACGGAACAAATAAAGTGCGGATCGACGAGAACAGAGTATGTAGTGGGAATGGATACTCAATAGTAATGGGTAGATGTAGGAGCAGGAAAAGGGGGCCTCCAGGCCGAAGCAGTGAGCAAGCAAAGGTCTTTCCAACCAAGCTTGAGGGCGCCATTGTCCTCGATCAGGGTGTAACCGTCAGAAGGGAACATGCCGAGGAGCAGGGTAGCCTGGGTTGCGGCATTTCCAGCCAAAGAGATGCCCTTGAACCCACACTGCTGGAGCTTCTCCCTCCAGTTGTGGAACTTCACCTCCCCACTCCTCGAGGGCCCCCCTACCGCCAGCACGTTCCGGATCTCTCTCGATAGCAGCTGCTGCTCTACCACATGCCTCTCCTCGCTTTCCTCCCCGTAGCTTGCCCCTAGCGAATCGAACAGTGCCGAGTAGTAGTGTATTGCCTCCACGAACCTTCCCAAGAAGGAACCTGCGTGGCTCAGGTCCTGCTCTACCACCGTCACCACTTTTGGTGCCAACCTGATACATAATGAAATTTCCCATCCACCGGAGTAGGTTAATTAGCAGCTAGCCTCAGCAAAAAATAAAACTGCCAAATATATTCAATCAATCATAAAACAAAGTCTTCTTTAAATTCGAAATAGGAAAAACTGAAATCAGAAGAAAACCATATACTTCATTACTAGGGGGGAATCAGAAGAAAACCATATACTTCATTACTGATTTCAAGAATAACTCTCCCAGACAGAGATATGTTCGCTCTTTAAATATTCTTGCAAAATAACATCATAATTAACTAACCTTAATCAATTCGTTTTTATAATTCAAAACTAAAATATATGCATAGTCGCTAAAAAAGAATGTAACAGCAATACAAACAAGAAGGAATTATAACAACAGTGACAATGATACTACTAAAAGTCTAAAAAAATCCGGGAATCATGTGTTTAATTAAAAAGTAAATAGAACACGTAAGTTTATGTTGACTGTGATACCTCTGCAAAAGCCACAGTGTATTGGTGTCGGAACCGGTGACATCATAAAGGGAATGTTGCAACCAGTGGACGGCTAGGGCCTCCCTCTTGCTGACATTGAGGTTCTCCGGGTCCAAATTCCCGACTTTGTCGGCCACAGGAATGAACTCAAAGGGAAGCCCCAATTTGTCGGCGAAATCAGACAAGCGCTTGCCCGTCGCCTCTAGAGCGTCCATGGAGGTTCCTAGGCCGGTGAGGCGCACATAAGGAGGTCCCCCAGGTCTAGAAGCCAGGATGTGAAAGAGACCAGGCCACTGGAGACCTTGCATGATGTCCAGATCTATGATGTGAACCCTCTCCTCCCTCTCAAACGCTTCCTGTATGGCCTGATTGGCCGTGAAATGCGAGAACTTCACTAGGGGGCTGATGCCGTTGAACACCTGGAAAGCCGAAGCCATCTTGTGGCTATAGCTATGGCTATGGGGCAACGCCGCGTATATTCCCAGGCACGAGCTCACCAGCCTTGCGGACATTGCCTCGGAGAAGTATGCTGCCACCCGCTGCGCGGCCGTTCCAAAGGGCGTCGACAGTTCGGAAATCTCGTGTAGCATCTTGTTTGCTTCCTCAAAATTATCGGCCGAGACAGCTTCGGCGCATTGAAGGAGCAAGGTCAGAAGGTGTAAGCCTTCTTCGTCTCTCTTCTGCTGCCGCATCTCTTCCTTCTTCTCCCTCGTAAGGATTGCGACACTGTTACTAGTACTAGTACTAGTAGTAGTCGCTGATGTCGCTGACGTCACTGCTGGCGCTGCAGTCTCTGCAGGGGAAGAGTTTTCCTGTTCTTGTTGTCGTTGCTCCTGCACCTGATGCAGTTGATTCAATGAGAGAAGGGAAGAAGCGCTTGACGGCTGCTGCTGCTGCTGCTGATGATGATGATCTTCGAGGATTGGGTTAGGGGAAGCGCTAGGCAGTGGTGTAATTCCCCAGTGCAAGTACAATTGATTCATGGGTTCGGTAGAGGAGAAATTAGGAAGGCCAGAGTCCAATAGATTGAGCTTAATCCGCTCTGAAGATCCTTGCAACTGGCCTTGATGATGATGCTGCTGCTGCTGCACCACCGCCCTTCTCCTCTCCGGATAGTTCGGGATAGGGTCGGCTGACGTCAGGGAGCGGAGCCTGTACTCGAGGAGGGCGGCAAGGTTGGGATTGCAAGGGTAGATGATCTCCTTCACGTTCTGGATGAGCTGTGGAACGGACACGTTGTTGGAGCTGTGGATTAGATCCTTTATGATGCCGTCGATCCACGCCGTGGCTGAGCTGTCTTCCATCGAAGGACTAACAGCAACAGCACCACCCGGATTGGGAACGGTTCTGCTGCTATTAGTATTGTTGTTTCGATATCTTTCGGAAGGAAACAAGGGCAGGCCCGAGAACCCACAAACAGCAGGGGTCTGGCTTTGGGGTTGAGCAGGACCTTGGTGATGATTATGATGATGATGATGAAGCGAGAGGGCTTCGTCGCTATGATCATGACTTAAGTTTGCTGGAGTAACACAAGATAAAAACCCACAAGAGCCCCCGCCTGACGTCATGTTGGTCAACGTCGTGGAAGAAGGTAGCGAAGTGGAGTAGTTGGTCTGTTTTGGATTTGGTTTGGGGAAGTTATCTCCGGAAGCAACATAATTATTACCAGCTGCCACCGCTGGAAAAGAGCTGCGACTCATCGACGAGGCATTGGGGGTTGTGCCAATACTTCGGCGGGAAAACCTTATATAATCATTCATGCTGGTGTTTGTGGTGAAGGTCTGAACTTCCATATCAATCTCAGAGGCCATCCTCTTTCTCAGCATTTTTCCGTTGGACAGGGGTTGCTGAGGTTGTTTCTCGCAGGTGCCGGTGATATTAATATTGTTGTTGTTGGATGCACTCGTCAAGGGGCTTCCACCGCTGGTAATGATATTACTACTCTCTGTATTTTCGTTGCTATGATTGCCACTGACACCAGCATCAAGCATAGCACAAGCAGCCATGGAGACTTACGGGCGGCTGAAGGAAGAAATAGGGGTTCTGGTGTTTTCCCGGCGAAAGACAGAGGCTTTGGTGTATGCTATTCCTCATAAGGAGGGATACAAGATTCGCTAACAATAATATGAAAGAAAGCATTAGTGTTGCCTGATATGAGAAGAAGGGCATCCAAGCAGATAACGGTGTGAGGATTGAGACAGCCGCTTCGGGATTCTGCTCTCTCTCTCTCTCTCTCTCTCTCAACTTTCAACCCAACACGACCTCCTATGTCGTTTCTTTCTTTTTAATTAATAATAATACAGGAACGCCGAAGCCTTGCCTTTTGGATGCTTCTGTTTTCTCATAACCGAGAAGAAAAAGGTAGGGGGTGGGTGGGGAGGGCGAGGCTGGTGTGGCGGTGGTGGTGATGGCAGTTAGCTATGCGTCCTTGTGCGGAGGAATTTATTGTCCCTGGCAAAGGCATATAAGATAGGAAATAATCAAATGGTGCACGTTGATTGATGTTGTTGTTGGGTTGCAAGTGATGCAACTGTATAATACGATAGAGAAAGAAGCAAACCAGTAAAGCAAGTTCTGTGGGAGATTTAGAAAAAAAAAAATGGGCACGTAGGTCTCTGCGTCGTCGTAGAGTGTTTGACGTCTTTGCAGTGACTTGGAATGACTAGTAAGAAATCTCGGCTCCAGCGTTAATGAATGGCCGATCCCAATCTTATCGTCAAAAAATAAAAATAAACTGTTATGTTCAATCAAATCACCACTGGCACTAAAGTCTAAACACGCATACGCCAATAGACTTGTAATTTAGGCCACAGGATTAGCAGCAGTGCTGCCCCTATTAGATTATTATGTCATGAGAATTTCACTATCCATTATTTCGTTACTCCATTTAAGCCTTACTTGATTGCACCACCTAGCAAATATAAAATAAAAACAAGGATTGCACCCCAAACAAAAAATTTAAAATAGCTTGGAAATTAGGGGAGACCATTAGACCAATATACTTTCTGCTCGAAGAAACTACGCGTATTTTAAGTACATTTGTTATGTGTTGACTCTGAAGGTCACTTTCTATTTAAATTCCCACATGGGTAAACGTTTTTAATTGCATTTGCAAGCAAAGCGAACGTCTCAAGCTAATTCCGAGACGTGGCGCCTTAAAATATTACTTTTCCTTTTGCTTCGTTAAACACAGTTCTTGATATAAAATTAGTCTTTTTGTCCTTAATAAAAAAAAATGAACTGAGTGAAGAGAAGGTATTGTTTAAAAGAAATATTACTATTTAATTATTGACAATTTTAACTTAAGAGTAAAGTGCTAATTATATAAACGTCTATACTCACAAACAAACAAAATCAGACTAATTAATAACTCTACTTATTAGCCTTAACATTTAATCAATTGTGTTGTCATTGAATTGGATTTTTGTGGAACTTGTCTACTAGATTTTTAGAAATAAAATTTCTCAATTTTTTTCTTCATACAACTTCGATCTAAAATGAACTAAAACAATTTATGTAAGCTTTAAATGGCGACAACAATTTACTTGGATCTAAATAACTTTGAGTAATGCTAAAAAAAGAGCAGTAATGATGGAGATTGTTTACTCACGTCGGTTTATTTTATAATATAATTTTTTAAATATTACTATTCATAAATTTTGTTTAATAATATTTTATATTATAATAAATCAACGTGCAGGGATGGAGCCAGCCTTGAGAATGGACAATGGCCATGGCTGAAAAAAAATTAATGGGCAGGGGCACATTAGCAAAAAATAAAAATAAAAATAAAAATAAGCATAAAAAATTGTTTTTACCTTTAAAAAAAAAAAAAAAAAATTGTCATTTGGGGGTGGCTCTTGCCCTTGCCAATCCCCCCTTCCTCCGTCCCTGTTTACTCATGTCAGCGTCCCCATTATCACTACTCCTAAAATAACAAAGACTCGTCTCTTGATATAAAAATGCAATTATAATTTTTAACTCGTGCTATAGTTTTGGCTAGACTAAATTGGAGCATTGTGTTAGAATTTTCCAAACCCACGTCATACGCTCACTATATATATATATATATATATATATATATATATCCTGTAAAGCTAAGCCCTTGTGATCCCAAATCAACTTTTGATGAGGTCGAAGTAACAAAAGTTTGGAAGGTATCAAGATTGCAAAACATGGCGGGTTGAGGCTAGAAAGAAGACAGAAGAGAAGTGGGTAGTAGTGTAGTGATCGAGGAAGGGGGGGTGGAGGAGTAGGAGCTGTCAAACCGCAGTTCCCCAAAATTGAAACTTAGTGTTTGACATTTTGCTTTGAGATGCATCATTACCTGTCTACTTTTTCATCTTTGAATTTTACTATATTTTTATTAGTACTTTATTTTGTTTTGCTTTCAGTATTTGGACTTTGTTTGACTAGGGCGCCCCTTAGGTAATTAAAGACATTGCAAATAAAAGCGAGATGGACATTGGACGGACGTCTGAAACTGGCAGCAAACAGCCTACCAAAAAAACATAAAATAAATAAATAAAACTGGCAGCAGACGAGACACAGTAGAAAAAAGTGCACACTTTACGAGGAAAAGTGAGTCGAAATTTTATTTAATTTTCCCAATACAGTGAAGTTGGCGCGTAGAAAGTTGGAAGTCTTTTCGTTCTTTCATGGCTCTCTCTCTCTCTGTATCTGTGAAAGTCTCAGAAGTCTGTCTACACTACAACACGTGAGGGAGAGACGCATCGAGTGCTTCTCCCAAAATAGGTTATAGGTCCGATCTCAACCATATAAGTCCTTTTCAGTTTTCTGATTTCTGATTGATTGTATTTACCTTTTTTCTATTTTACCACAGAGAGTGAGAGTGAGAGGACTCTGCACAGTGCACACGTCAGCTGAGACTTCCTCCCTTCGGATCCCCGTGGTCCCCTTAAACGCTCATGAGCTCATCTATTTTCTGGGTGCACTGCAAATCCCCATCTCCACTTTGTTCCTCTCTCTCTCTCTCTCTCTCTCTCTCTCTGTATTCTCCCTTTATCATTTATTTCAGCAAAAGATGATCCGTGCCGACATTCTCTATTTTTAAAAAAAAAAAAAAAAAAATTACAAACTGAAACCAAAAGGACAAAATAATAAATGAAGAAATTTATATAATTCAGTTTTTTTGCAGTATGATTTTAAATAGTATTGTGAGCCAGTGATGTGAGGTATGAGCCCTCGCGACTCGCGTAGCAGTGAGTTTTGCGACAGGACAGCACATCTATTCTCAACGTACATGATGCGTTTATTGGTAGTATTGAGGTTTATCCGTTTATATTTGAAGTTGTTTGCTTTTTATTGGTAGTATGGTGGTTATTAGCTACGGCGATTGCATGAGGTTTTGATATTTGCAGGGAAAAACACCTGCGTGGCAATCTAATGGACGGGTTTGTAGTGAGGTTTGTAGAATTTAAAATAAAAAAGGAGGTTTGTAGAACGGAGAAAGAAAAATGTCATGAATAACAAATATTTTTATTAAAACATTAGCAACAGCTTTTATTTTTTATTTTTTAATTTAAACAACAAAATTATTTTGTATTTTTTTTATTCAAATATATTTCACAATAATTTCTTACCTTTATCTATATTATTAAAATGTTATTTCTTTTAAGTTCTATTTTTTAAGAAAATTTTAATACAATCTCTAATAAAAAGCAAAAAAAAATAAAAAATGAGATAAAAAAAAATATTTATATTAAAATAATGTATAAGAAAAGCTTTATTTGATTCTTTATACATTGGTAGCACACTAACAGGGCCCACTAGCAGGGCGGACCTACATGTATGCTTGCCCCCAACAATTTTAAATCATCTATTATCCTTAATTAATATTTTTCTTTTCCTCCCCCCAAATTATTTTCTCACTCCTCAAATGAGGGGCTGAAGTCTACTCTTAATTCTTAAACCAAAGTCTTTATTAGTTTATGATAAATGTTGCTTATCGGTTGTCACAGAAGTGAAAATATTGTTTCCAAGAGGTAGCTCAATCGGTTGAGACTACATTTAATGAAGTGAAGGTCACTAGTTCGAATCTACATCCTCCTCTTGTGTAGACATGTCAAAAAAAAAAAAAAGTGAAAATATTGAAAAGTCAAATATATAATAATAAAATTACATTTCTTTTCAGATTCCTTTTGTGCTTGTGAAAATAAATGTAGTAACAAAGACTTTTTTTTCTACCATAGTATAGTAGTAAAATGACTTGTAAATATAAAATGGCTAATTAAGAGAGAGAAAAAAATACTTATCTTTCACGCTCCACAGGTTTTACAGTAAAAAAATTTAAGGTTAAATACTCCAAAACCCCCTGGAGTTTCACAACTTTATTTTTTTCCCCCTGGGGTTTCATTTTTATCACAGGAGGTCCCTGTGGTTTTGATAAGTGACCAAATTAATCCATCAGTTAGTTGACCGTTAGTTGACCGTTAAACTGACACGTGGACCAATCAGACGTCGACACGTGACACATATATTAATTTTTTTTTAATTAAAAAAATGTTTTTTTTAAAAAAAAAATTAAAAAATATATATTAAAAAAAAAAAAAAAAATCGTACGAAACTGGAGGTGGCCGAGAGCCACCCCCATCCGGCCAGATGGGGGTGGCCTGGCCACCCCCATGGCCAAAGGGGGTGGCTCGGCCACCCCCAAATTGCCAAGGGGGTGGCCGAGCCACCCCCAGTTTCGTCCGATTTTTCTTTTTTTTTTTAATTTTTTTTTTAAAAAAATTAAAATTAAAAAAAATTAATATATGTGCCACGTGTCGACGTCTGATTAGTCCACGTGTCAGTCCGTACAGTCAACTATCGGTCAACTAACGGATGGACTAATTTGGTCACTTATCAAAACCACAGGGACCTCCTGTGATAAAAATGAAACCCCAAGGGAGAAAAAATAAAGTTGTGAAACCCCATGAACTAATTTAGTATTTAACCCAAAAATTTATGTCCCTCTTTCTCTCGCTTTGTTATTCCGTATGTCCCTGAACTAGCACAACTGCACAAGGTTTGGGCTTGAGTCCCCCAAATATTTAAAACACCCATTAAACAATATATTTTTTATGAGGTAGGTCCCCAAAAATTAATTTTCTCCCCCTAATTTTTTTTTCTTTTATTTTTTTTTTATTTTTTTTAGAGTTTACTTTGTTTAATGTTTACTTTGTAAAAGAAGAGAGGACTTATCACTACATAATCTAATAATTATTTTAATGGCAAGTGATCTTCCATTTATGTCATGCAAAAATGTGAATGAAAAATAAGAAATTTCGATTATGATTCTGGTTTTTTTTTTTCCCACAAATGATAGCACTAATGATAACGAGAAGTGCTAATGAGTCGAACAAATGAATTCAGAAAATTTTCCAAACTGACATGGCAAGGGTTTTTAAATTTTTTTTAAAAAAAAATGCAATTCCCTTTCTTCTTTTTTTTTTTTTTTTTTTTAGGGTTTACTTTGTTTAATGTTTACTTTGTAAAAGAAGAGAGGACTTATCACTACATAATCTAATAATTATTTTAATGACAAGTGATCTTCTATTTATGTCATGCAAAAATGTGAATGAAAAATAGGAAATTTCGATTATGATTCTGGTTTTTTTTTCCTCCACAAATGATAGTACTAATGATAACGAGAAGTGCTAGTGAGCCAAAAAAATGAATTTAGAAATTTTTTCAAACTGATATGGCAAGAGTTTTTAAATTAAATATATATATATATATACAATTCCCTTTCATTTTTTTATTTTTTTTTTAGGGTTTACTTTGTTTAATGTTTACTTTGTAAAAGAAGAGAGGACTTATCACTACATAATCTAATAATTATTTTAATGGCAAGTGATCTTCTATTTATGTCATGCAAAAATGTGAATGAAAAATAAGAAATTTCGATTATGATTCTGGTTTTTTTTTTCCCCACAAATGATAGTACTAATGATAACGATAAGTGCTAGTGAGCCGAACAAATGAATCCAGAAAATTTTTTAAACTGACATGGCAAGGGCTTTTAAATTTTTTTTTTTAAAAAAAAAAAAAAAATTGCAATTCCCTTTCCCTTATCTACCACTTCAGTTTAAAATTTTTCTTGGTTTCATTTATTTAGCTCCCTAACACTTCCCATAACGAGAATGATAACAATAAAAATGTCATCTTATTGTTTTTCTTTTTGTTTCTTGTGGGGGATTAAACAAAGGAGAAAATTGAATGATTTGGATTTGATCCCTAAAAACTTCTATGTTTTTAAAAAATTAGATGATTTTTCACGAAAATGCACATATAGATATGAATGTCTTGAAATTACTGGTATAAATAAATCTTCCAATAATTTCTGTTGATCTCTATATTTAATTTTCAAGATTCTCCTATAATACGTAGAGATGGTGTTGGTTGTAATTTTGGAAAATGGTGGTTTTTTTATGCTAAATTATCTTATTTGTGTTTTGTCGTTGGTGAAATTCCTGAGGAATCTGAAAAATCACTATCCTCGAGATTAGTGAGTATAAGCTTTATCAATACATAAATAATTTTCGTATTATACGCTAGAAGCCTAGACTTTTCACAACTAATCATCCAGATGAGAAATAGAAAGAGCATAGACAGGTGGGAAAAGGGAGAAAAGAGACAGGCATGGCCAACTGAGCATGTAGAGCAGTTGAAATTGGGGGCAGGGTCACATGGAACAGAAATTCACATTAAGTTAAAAAATATTGATGCAGAAGCGATCATTTGTATTTGATAGGAAAAAGACGGAAGAGGTGGTACCAACGTTGGAGCTTGTCTGCAACACAACAACGGTGTCAATATATATTAACAGAGAAAAGTGGAAGCGGCTCACAGCATAGGCCAAAATCCTACTGCGAAACGTCTCAGCATTCGCTAAAAAGACTTAGAAACATGCATGCATATCATGCCAATCCCATTATGCAAATTCCACTCCACTCTATGATCTTCCCGCCCCTCGTATATACATACTAACACACCTTTGATTGATTGATTTGAAATACACACAATAATTATAAAATCCATTTTCCATCAGATTTGATTGCGTTTTGTTTCTATAACTGTATACTTCTGATCATTTATGCAATTATTCAGCAATTGATTGTCCTATAGATATAACTAAAACATTATGAAAATTATTATCTCCCATGTATTAAATGTTCTTGTTAAAAAAAAAAAAAAAAAAATCCCGGAAAATCACATGTGTTCTCCTAAACAAATGATATTTTTGTTTAAGTAACAAGTAATTGGTTATAAGGTGGGAGTGAATAAACTCTATCGAACACATGCCCTAAGTTAAGTGACTACTTCACTTTTACACAATGTTCGCATTGGGTCTAAATTCGTGGGAGTGAATCAATTCTATTGAACACATGCTTCGAGTTAAGTGTCTATTTCACTTTTACACAATGTTCGCATTGGGTCTAAATTTGTGCATGCTCGTCATACTAGCATAGTTTCAAATTACTATTGAATCAAAATTCAATAGTAATTTTAAATATCACATCAATTTTAAAATAATAAAAAAATGATCTATAACCTTTTTAATCAAATAGCCTTTTTGCGGATTCAATCAAAATCAAGAAAAGTGGTTCAATAAATAAAATAAAAAAGCTAAAAAAATCATTCGATACATTAGAAAGATTTTGCCCATGTTAGAACAGTTGACCACATATAAAGGAGAAAATCGGAAGTGCATGCAATGAGATGGGAGGTTAGTAAAAAAGAGTTTGTTGGAGCGTGTTGGCGACAATAGATTTGTTGCTCCTTAAGTCCATATAACTCGATGGTCTCAGAAAGCAAAGATAGTGTAAAAGAGAACGAAACAAAAGTCTTATTTTTACATGGAGTTCTGCTATCAGGCTATCAAGAGTCAGACAAGTATCTGCCAAAGTCTGATGTGACTTTATTAAAAAAAAAAAAAAAAAATTTGTAGAAAAATCTCTCTTCCTAGTCCTGCTAGATTTTGTTTTGTTTTTTTTTTTTTTTTGGTTAATTTTTTCTAAGTTAATATTTAATTTCTAATGCCTCAAAATTTATTTTTTTTATTTAAAACTAAAACCTATGGGTGAAAGGTTAACTCTTTAGGGACGGTATCACTTAAAAATGATTTTATCATCCTAAATTTAGTGATAATACCTCAAATTTAAATTTTCTTTTAATGTCTCTCTTATCCAATTTAAAAAAAAAAAAAAAAAATGTCATGTCTGACGCTTGAGGCAGCCGAAAATCTCAACTCTTTTACATGATGTCAACCATCTTTTATAGCAAATTTGCCTTAACCATCGCCAACATGGCACATCCTCATTGAAGACTCTCCTATTGCTATGTTCTTTTACAGTAATTATATTTATCACCCAATTATTCCCCATTTATCCCTAAAGCTGATATAGCATAATCTTCCCAACCAAAAAATTAATCTCCATACATCAAATGTTATGGTGGACCACGCCACATCTGCTTTAAAGAAATAAGGGAATAATAAAATGATTTATAGCATTACTCTTTCCTTAGATCTCACTACTTCTTTACGCATATGACTAATTTTAGAAGTCTCTTTTGTATCACTTTTATGTTCCTCCAAAAAATGATGTGACTTTTAAAATCACAATTTTATCAAAATTTAACAATAATCAATTACTATCTCAATGGCGATTCTATAATTTTAAAAGTCATATCATTCTTAGAGCGACACGAGAATGACTTCTAATATTACTCATGATATACAGTATGCAAACACCTCATGCTAAGATCACAGAGTCAATTATTGACGTGCCACAAAAGAGGATCTAGTATACGACCATGCAGTTGTTCTCAGGTCAATTGGTAAATAGATGAGGTATCGGTCCACATCCCCAACAACCCATATTTATAATTAAATGGTTTTCGTATCAAGTTCATATTTTTTTCTAAAGTCTATTTTTAAGAAACAATGATTGAATAAATAGAGTCAAAACTACGGGATTAAAAATTGATATTTTTCTATCTCAATTTGGGGTCTTTACGAAAAGAATGGGAAATTTCAAATACATAAGGCTGGCAAAATAGGTACTTGATATGACCCCGATTACGACTTGCGAGAATCCGTTACACGATTAACTTATACACGAACACGACCCGTTTAACTAAACGGATTAGCAGGTCTGACAAGATTATAACACGAAAAATAGTTAGGTAACCCGACACGACCCATTTAACCCGTTTAAAATAACCGGGTCATATTGGGTAGACACGACCCGTGCCCTTAAAAGGTAAATTGACCCAACCCGACACGTTAAAAAAACCCTAAACCCTAAATTTTGTTTTAAAAAATGTAATAATAATATATTAATACCAATGCAATTGTTAATAAGAACATTTACAAAATTAGCAATTTTTTAAAATTAATTTTCAAATTATTATTATTTTATTTCAATAAGTATTTTGTGCACCATCCAAATTATTTTCAACAACTTATTCGCATCAACGACCAGTTTAATTTGAAAGAATTGGACCCAATAATGACAAATGTCAACCACATAGAAGGTAGCTCTTAAGCTAGCTTTGATACCACTTTAGAGGAGATTAACTCTTTGGAAATTTGGACTCAATTGAGTTATATTAACCAATTACTATTATAATTTGTTTCCACATAAAACTTAATTAATTTTCACTCACATGCTTATACTCTACAATTTGGATCATTAATTTTGTTAGCTATCAAGAAATACTCATGAGATCTCTTATATCTCACCACTCTTTATCTGCATAGTTACAATGGCAATAAGAGGAAAGACAAAAATGATTACAAACCATGAAAGACACAAAAATAATTCACGACTTTTAGGGCTTAGGATTTTTTTTACCATTTTTTTTTTTAAAATAAAAAATTGGGTACTCGCTAGACTCGAACAGTAACTAGGTTTGGTGGGTTCCCGAATAGTAATCGGGTCTGGCGGGCACCTATCAGACTCAACCCGCCAAACACGAAATTAATCAGGTCTTAATCGGGTAGACCCGAACCCGATAAAGCCAAACCCAATATCTGTTTTTTTCGTGTTGTGTTTGTATCGGGTTCGTGAGTCGTATCAAAATTGCTAGCCCTAAATACATTATACTAAATTATTACAATAATTTTATATTCATTACTTAAGTTAACAGAAAATCTCATGTCCTTCAATGGTCCAATTTAGTTATTGCATTTTTTTTTATGAGATTTTAGATTTTTTTTTTTTTAAATTGAAGTATCCTACACCTATTTTTAATATATCATTTTTGAATTTTGCTCCTTCTTTAGTATGGTTATTTTGTACACTCAACAAAAGTTAAGCTATTTTGTACACTCAACAAAATTTCAATGAGGAAGGCCCAATAGTGTTAAGGTTGTTAACGAAAGGGCCTTGTCCAAGTTATCTGTGAGTCCTAATTTGTCAACGAAATGGCAAGATTGGGAGAAACCTTGTGGACAATTAGGGATGGCTCTGGAAGGCCCAATAGTATTGAGGTTGTTACTGAAAGGGCATTATCCACGTTATCCGTGTGTCCCGAGTGGTGCAACAGCAGTCCCACTTCCACTCTTCCGCCAGATCCCTGTGCAGTAAAATATAAAAACTTCTTATTATCGCAGAAACCCTTTTATTGTTCCATAGCTGCCCGGCTTCGTATACAGCTTCCTCATCCCTCAGGCTCCCACCAGATCTCCCAATAATTATCTCAATATCAGGTAATTTCTTTTTGATTGTTTTCTATGCTATTATAATGATGGGAAGAATGCGATTCCCGTGTTTGTAATTTAACTGCTTTTTCTCCCTTTTTTCTTTTAGTAAAATGAGATCGATCTAATCCAACATCCAAAATTGCACTTCCTTGGGACGGACGTCATGGTTACGCTGGTTAAATGTGTTCTCGCTGTTCCCTTTTCCCTTTCTAAGGACAATAATTTTGTAAAAATTTTCGAAACCTTAGTTGAGCTTTTATTTGGACATTCCTGTTGAACCGAATTCAGTATTACAGTAGACTGGTTACGTATATCGATGTTTTCCTGTTCCACTGCTGATTGCATGCGAAATTGTAAGGGCAAATGCATGTCGCTCCTTAGCTCTTCTAGACTTGTTCCATATAAAACATAACGCTTTTATTATTGTTGGTGATGGTGTAGTCAATTCTCTCCCCTTTAATGCTGCGTGTCGTACCATGGCAGACCTATATGATGTAGTACTTGGAGAAGGGAGGACACTATCGAATTTCAGACCACGAAGCTAGAAGAAGATGGCATTGACAAGGAGTATGATGCGAAGGGCGGCAGTGGCATGGCAGAAGGGAGCAGGAAACAGAATACCAACAACAACAAGGGCTGTTAATACTGCAGTGAATGACAACCGCCCAATTCTAATATCTCCATCTCTCGTTTCACTAGACCTCCCTGAGATTTGGCCTACTAATTCCACCACCCACGATTTTCCATTGACTTGTAAATGCTGTAAGTAGTTTTTCAACCCATCAATTTGGTTGCTGTAACCTTTTTTGTTTGGCGACATTCCTTTTCTTTGTGATCTGGTGGGTTCACAATTTCATGCTCTTTCACAATAAGATTGGTATTCAATCTACAGAACGGTTATCTCAATGGCTTAGTATTCTAGAGGGATGTGCTTAGCATTGTAGTTTAATTTATGGTTTTGAAAAGATTGAATTTGAAGGCCAAAAATGCAATTCTTGAAGAAAGTGGAAGTGGCAGGATTGCAGAGGCAGCTGCAAATAAAATAGTTTTTAAATATTGTTTTGGTTGTTTATTTGATGGCTAAAGGGTAGGGAAAATATATGAAGTTTTAGGGTTTAAATAGGGCAAAGAAAAGGATTTTCTTTTTGGAGTTGCAAAAAAGATATTTCATGTCTTGTACTTTGACATAACCTTTTAAGATCATTTGAGTTCATTGATTATATTCACAGAGTTGTTTGCTTGTATTACCTATTTGTAGAACCTTGTGGAGGTTCAACTTTAAAGTTGATTGAGTCTTCTGGTTCTAATACATTTTTCCCCTGCCATTATATCTTATCCGCTAAATGACTTTGCCAAGCCAAAAAAATCATTTGTCTGATTACCCATTCTATTAATATGGGATATTATTGTTTCTAATATTGCATCCTTGATAACATATTCACGTACAATCCAATTTTTGTCATGATCCCGAGAATACATTAGCTACATTTCTGCTATGCTCCAAAAAAAAAAAAAAAGAAGAAAAAAACTACTTAAAAGTTACAATTTGAGCTCTCTAGTTGCTTTTATATTTTAGTCTCCCCTAGTACATAACCAATTTCAGACTTGGCACATACATTCTTTCGTAGTCCATACATGGAATATAGGATTTCACTTTCACAGTTCGGAATATTACATTTATAGACTACTTCTACTAACCTTGGTTTGATTCCTAAATTTGATCATAACGGTTTCCGCCTTTTCTCATCGTTATTCTGGGGTTTTTTGTTATCCTTCTTTTTTTATTTACAAACTGTTGTTGATACATGCCATTGACCACAGCTGATGAGCAGACTGCTGCAATAATTGATGGAAAGTCCATTGCAGATGAAATTATGTTAAGAATATCTTGTGAGGTCAGGAGGATGAAGGAATCCATTGGAAAGGTTCCTGGATTGGCTGTCATTTTAGTGGGCCAAAGAAGGGACTCACAAACTTATGTCCGCAACAAGATGAAAGCTTGTGAAGAAGCTGGAATCAAGTCACTGATAACTGAACTGCCTGACAATTGCAAAGACGATGAAGTTCTGAATGCTTTGTCAAGATTTAACAAGGAGCCATCAGTTCACGGTATTCTTGTGCAACTTCCTCTTCCACAAGTAATTTCTTAAACTGTATCATAAGTCTTGCAATCTTTACAATTACCTGATCCGAAAGTAAACAATCTGAAGCTTTTTCAAATGTTTAGAAGCTTAGCTGTATTCCGCTACGCTAGTAGTGAGATCTATAGACCTAAAAATTGAGAGTAATGCGTTTTAGTAGACTACTATACGATTGCCATACAATTGCCATACAATTGGGATGGCATGATAGTAAAATCTTTTTTTTTTCTTTTTTTTTTTCACAAGTGCTAATCCAAGGGCTAATATTCATAGTTACATCATCAAGTTATATGTTTTAGAATACTTCAGCTAGAATTTTGCCTTTTCCTCCTCACATGTGTCTACCATAGAATCTGGCAGTGAATTTATATGTCGTAAAAAAAACCCAACTGCAGTGATTTTGGACTAGAGATACAGATGGTTGTAATCTAAGAGGGTCTCCTTTGCCCAAGAGAATGCAGTAAATGATCATGAAGATCCAATATTCCTGGAATATATGCTAAAACATTTGAATCAGATAAAGGGGCCTGATCAGGCTTAAAAGTAATATAATATAGCGTGGTGACTCATTTTGATTGCTCTTAACTGTACTTTATTTGCAATTAAGTAGTTGAGGTTTTTATGCATGATTTCAGAACTTGCTGGTGTTGTGTGGATAACTTACAAGGATATATCTTGGGACAGCATTTAAATGTGGGGAGAATTTTGGATTTGCTGAGCTTAGAAAAAGATGTGGATGGCTTCCATCCACTTAATATGGGAAATCTCGCCATGAGAGGACGGGAGCCTTTATTCATTCCCTGCACTCCAAAGGGTTGCATTGAGTTATTGATTAGATCTGGTCTGGAAATCATGGGGAAGAAAGCTGTGGTGATTGGAAGAAGTAATATAGTTGGATTGCCTACATCCTTGCTATTGCAGGTGATACCTACTCTTTCAAAATTTACTGCAAACAGTGCCTCTCTTCCTAGATTAAGTAGGCATTGGTGTTCAATTTGTTTTCACAGAGGCACCATGCGACTGTCAGCATCATACATGCATTTACCAGGAACCCAGAACAGATCACCTGTGAAGCTGACATTGTGGTTGCAGCAGCAGGAGTGCCTAATCTGGTCCGTGGCAATTGGCTAAAGCCTGGTGCAGTTGTTATAGATGTGGGGACAAATCCAATTGAGGTAGTATTAGACTTGCCCATCATTTTTGCATATTGTTGGTAGTCTCTGTTTATCATCACTGGACTAGTGGCATTCTCTGCAAGATGGATATTGAATTAGGATGTATTATTAATAATCTTTTTTTTTCTACTTTTTTTTTTTTTTTTTTTTCTTTCATTTTTTGGGATCTATTGCTTGCCATGTAGGCCTGTGACCTACTCCACTAAAGTAGAGCCCCCATCATTCGTAAAGGTGGCATTTGATTCCAGGTTTGTTGGTAATGGTACTAAGCAACTTTACAAACCAAGCTGAATAACACATTCCATTTTGAGCAGCAAAAAATGCCATTTTGATGGATTGAGAACAGTTAGCAGTGAATAGTTACATGGATACAAAAAAAAAATAAAGAATTGAATTTTAGATTTGAAGACATAATTGTGTATTGGGCAGGACCCTGGCTGTGAGCATGGTTACCGCTTAACAGGAGATGTTTGCTATGAAGAAGCAGTGAGGGTAGCATCAGCCATTACCCCTGTGCCTGGAGGAGTTGGGCCGATGACAATTGCCATGCTCCTGTCCAACACTCTTGACTCTGCCAAACGTGCGTACGACTTCACTTGACCTATAATGTACGCTATTCTAAAAATTTTCATTGTCTTATCATGGCTTTCTCAACATGTTTGTAGTCCTTGACGTGGATTCTTTATTGCGACTTAATGTTTTTCCATGGGTCTGAACATTGGTGTCAGTTGATACACCACTATCTTGTAGGCTCGGTAACCCTGAGATGTATGTGGACCTCGCCTATCTTAATCGAGAGACTTGGCGTTACAATGTTCAGGGATCCAAAAACACTGTTTTGTTACCGGTGCGACGTCTCTAGGGGTTTGTTCTAGCAATATAGGATCATTTTTCAACTTCAGCTAGTTTGGGACTTGGGAGTTCTAGAAAATGGAAGAATTTATTTTCCCATTGTGTAACCTAAATCTCTTGTGGAGTTAAATTGTGACTTGTGAGTTAATAATCCAGTTCATAGCGGAAGGGATTTGGTATAAAGAGAGTTCTCTGAGACTGTTGACAATCACTGTTAATCATGTTAGACTAATAATTCCTATAGTTTTTCCTTTTGTAATTTTTAACAAATAAAAAAAAGCTATTACGGTGATAGAAGAGAAGATTGAAGGATTAAGTTATTAGGCTATCTCCTTTCCCTTTCTCCCGTATGGAATAGAAAATAAAAAGGGTTAAACACGTTTTTAGTTCCCGTGGTTTAAGGGTTTTTTTTATTTTATTTTATTTTTTCATTCTTGTTTTAATTCGTATCATAGAACTTATGGCTAAAAATGGAAATGGAACTTCCGTCCAATATCCATTCATAAAATAAACAAAAGTTCACACCAACCCAATAAAAAACTGACACGTGGCCATGTGTAATATTAAAAATTTTAAAATATATATATATATATTAAAAAAACTAATAACTAAAAATAATCAAAAAATAAATAAATAAATAAACTTTAGAAAATGGGGGAGGGGAAAAATAGGGTGGCCGGCTACCTTATGCTTTTTGGGGGTGGTCGAAACTATTCCGAACCACCCCTAAGGCCTATGTAGGTAGTTCTCACCACCCCCTTCGGCCTGTTCGGGGGTGGCCGAAACCACATCGATTATCAACCTCATTTTCTTTTTGGGGGTAGTTCAACCACCCCATGACTAGACATGACCAAAATGGGGTGGCCGGCTACCCCGTCTTTTCCTTCTTTATTTATTATTTTTTTTTAAAAAAAAAAGTTTTTTAATTATTTTTTAATTTATAATGAGTTTTTTAATTTTTAATATTACATATGGCCATGTGTTGGTTTTTTTATTGGGATAACATAGACTTCTGATTTTGGACAAAAGTACCATTTTCATATTTAGTCATAAACAAGGTATAATCGATGATACAAAGTCTTTAAACTACATAGGGTAATGAGCGTGTAACCAAGAAAAAAAAAAAAAAAACTACTAGGCTATTTTTTTTTTTTTTTTGACATGTCCGCAAAAGAGGGGGAAAAATAATTCGACTAGTGACTTCCACTTCATTAGATGTAATCTCAACCAATTGAGCTACCTCTTGGGGACAACCATTAAGCTATTTAGGGGCCGTAGATTTGTTATTTCTCTGTTTCGTTGGCACTCAGCAGCATGCAAGAAAATGTCAAAGTTTAAAATATTATTTTCTTTGGGTATGAACAAGAGAACCGTTGGGTCGGGCCTAGAAAGAAGCACCTGCCTGGGCTTGGTTAACCCTTCGGGAGGGATTGAGGTTTCCAACCATCCTATATCGTCAAAAAAAGGCGCACAGTTTTACCAAACCAAAATGTAAACGAATAGAAAATGGAAGGCGTGGAAAACTGCATCGAGTAGCACCATGGCATACCCAATATTTTTGGAAAGTAATATAAAAGCGGTTGCACGTGACTTTCTGTATTTGTTTGTTAATCTTTCCCTCCTATTTTCGTAAAGAAAATGTTATAGGAAAGCTATTGTGAATGCTAAAACACTACAAGATAGCGTATAAGGGCCCAAAGAGAGCAGCGTTTAAGAGTTTTTCTTTCATCGAACAACACTGGACTTGCTCAGCCCGGGCAAATCCAAGAAATAGATCAGAGACTAATTTTCGGCCCAGGCCATCCTGACAAACCCGTTAAAGTACGGGCCTGGCAAGTTACCAGCCTACGATCTGATCTAACGGCAGATACCTTTACCATTTTCTTTTTGAGTTGAGCATAGACCTGTGAGCAATCAGAACCAAAACGAAAATAAAAGAAAAATATCCTCACAGGCAAAGAACAAATAATAATAATAATAATTGTAACGAAAACCTTCTTCTATAACTAAAATAAATTACAGTTATCTCAATTTATCTGTGACAGAAACCAACATCTTTTGTTCCATTAAAATTCTAATCGTTTTTCTTTTCTTTTTATTTTTTTAATTCCTAAAGGTTATTAGAACATCATTTCGTTATTATAATAAGAATAATTTTTCACTGCTTACCCGACAATATACAAACATTATACACGTTATAAGATTCTTCACCAGTCAATTGTTGCGAATCCTGATCATGGCAAGTAAGATGACATTCCTCAGGAGATGCAATGAGAAATATAAATATAAAAATAATACAGATGAATATAAAAAATCATTAAGAAGAATCAATCGAAGATTACGCTACATCCAAGGAGGGATCTCTCAGCCTTCCACTTCAGTTACAGGCTGCAACGGCTCCACTACTGGAGGTATGCAATCCACCTTGTAGCGAAGCACCTACATGGGATCAGATACCAGATAAAATGACATAAATGTCAGAAATGATAAAGACAATTTGTATTATTGCAATTTCAAGCCTTAATCACAGCAAACTTATAGCCATGTATGATATGAAGTATCAACTCAAAAAAATTTGTATAAGCAGTAAAACATGTCTGCATACCTTCTTAAAAAAGGTTGAATAAGAATTGTCCCAAATCAACTTATAGTTTCCGACCATACATGTGCAGAAGTTTCCCTGTTAGGAATATGCATGAAATTGGATAGAGTTTACCATCATTATATCTAAGGCCATGTTCAAACCAACATAAATCGCAACACGGTAAACTCACTTGGTCAGACTCATAGCGCTGGTAAGGTAATATGAGCTGCAGGACATCCACCAATGGCCGAATGTAAGTACAAGAAGAAAACAATTACAGTTACGAAGAAAAAAAATAGAAGAAGAGAAACAAACTACTGTAGGAGTTCCAGTATAGCAGGAACAAGAAAGGGAGGAAAATCAATTCAAAACAAGGTAAATTTAATTAACAAGCTATGATAGTTCAACTTACAACTTTTTCCCCAGAAGAGTTTATAAACTCCACACTAAATCCAATATCCTGAAAACAACATAAAGCTCAACAGTGATTGAGAATGAACTCTTAACTATAATGTCATACATTTCCAATGAAATACGCATATGATATTTGTTAAATTACCACTTGTCCTAAAAACTTAAACTGATAGAAAAAGGTAAATTTAATCACTTAATCAACATTTTAACACTCCCTTACGTATGAGTTCAAACTCCCTTTTAATAGGTGATGTTCAACACGTGAAATATTTAATTTAAATGAGGGATGATTTGACGGAGTCAAGGTTCGATCCCAAAACTTTTGGCTTTGATACCATGTTAAATTACTATTTATCCCAAAAGCTTAAATCATCTTAAAAATTAACAACCAGATACCGATATTTTACCCCATCAAATCTCATAATGCATAAACTACACTCAGCAATACAAAACTAAAAACAATTAAACAAAATGTAGACCTTAGGCAACGATACAAAAAGAAAAACCGCCTTTGTTTGTTCCCTCAGAACATCAATATCAGCTTAAATTCATCAAAAGACCCGTAATTTATGATGCCAAAAACCCAGGTCAAATACAAGCAGCAAAGCTTGTACACAGCAGAAAAGCTGACTAATTTCCATAGTTTATATAACATTAAGTCATCCGCCCAAGTGGATATAGATTACTTCAAACAATTACTTTCAACTTCATAGTTGTGATTTTGCACACTAGTAATTCATCATGAATAGTCTTGGTCGAGTAATGACTGCATCAGCAAAAATCCTGACCTGTAATACGTCACAACCTGGACTACCCTTCAAGTAACTGACTCTAAGATATTGGAATACAAGAAAATGCAATTAAATAGTAAAGCCAATCCTGTAGAGGCATAAACTCTACCAGGAACTTGTGTACACAGTAAACCCTTCCTTAAACCAGAACCCCTCCACATGCAAAGATGACTATATTAAAATTTTATAAAATGTTGAAAAACAAATAAATAGAAACTATACCAGCCAAAATAATAGTCAACTCATTCAGAAAACAAGACTCCAATTGTTAAAATTTTTGTTTTCCGTCTTTGGTTTTCTTTTCTCAAAACAAAATCATTAACAAATAACTCAAACACAAAACACTCTTTAACAAAAACAGTTTTCACCTTTACGTCACATCATAACACTTTTTCAAATAAAAAATTAAAAACACCCTCCAAAACATATTATAAACTTGTAATTCGTACAAGCTAAGCACTCCAAAAAAAAAAAGGGTTAAATACCAAATACCCCCTCTGGGGTTTGGTAACTTTATTTTTACCCCCTTGGGGTTTCATTTTTATCACAGGAACCCCCTAGAGTTTTGATAAAGGACCAAGTTAGTCCATCCGTTAGTTGACCGTTAGGACTGACACATGGACCAATCAGATATTGACACGTGGCACCTATTTTTTTTTAAAAAAAAATTTTTTTAAAAAAAAAAAAAAGTTATTTAAAAAAAAAATTGTGGGTGGCTCGGCCACCCCCAACTTTTTTTCTTTTCTCTTTTTTTTTTTTTAAAAAAAAAAATTTAAAAATTAAATACATGCCACGTGTCAACATCTGATTGATCCACGTGTCAGTCCTAACGGTCAACTAACGGATGGACTAACTTGGTCCTTTATCAAAATCTCAGGGAGGTCCTGTGATAAAAATGAAACTCCAGGGGGGTAAAAATAAAGTTACCAAACCCCAGGGGGGTATTTGGTATTTAACCCAAAAAAAAAAGAAAAAAAAAAAAAGTACAAGCTAAGCAAATCAGGATCTGTCCTATTTCATTAGGCCAACTCTATATTTTGGTGGGCCATGTATTCTTCAATAAAATATCCAAGGCAGTTTTTCCCATACAAGAAAGCTTCATAGATTCAGTCTGTAATCTCCAGAACCAATACAATTCTACATAGTAACTAGGTGTGGGCAAAAACCCGCCCAACCCGCAAACCCGACCCGCCCTGCCCGGGTTTTATGTGTTTTTTTGCGGGTTCGGGTAGAAATCTTCCAACCCATGCAGGCGGGGCAGGTGCGGGTTTTAGGTGTTTTTTTTTCCACGGGTACCCGCCCAGCCCCGATCCACCCCGCATAAGTATAAAAACGAAAAAACCCTAACCCTGATTCAGCCTCTCTCTCTATTCTTCTACCGCCGTCCCCTTTTCTCTCCCTCTCGCTCTCTCATCTCCCTTGCTCTCTCTCCGGTGTGTTCTCTCTCTCCGCCTCTCGTCTACTTCTCTCTTTAGTCTACACCGCCGCTCCACCTCCTCAGACCACTATTGTTGCGCCGCTCCCACCTCCACAAACCACAATCTTGTCGATCCAGGTTTTCTTTTCTCTCTCTAGACCTCTTTCATGAATCATTCTTTGGTTTTCTTTTCCATTGTTTATAGGTTTGATGTAGGGTTGTGTATGTTTATTTGTTTCTTGGGGTTCTGAGAGGATATGACGAAAAGGCGAAAATGGAGAAGAAAAGAGGAAAAGAAAGAAGAGAAGCTGGTGGAGGAAACAGATGAGAGGATCTGGAAAAGAACCGCACAACCTGTAATACTCGCAATACCCGAACCCGCGCAGATATTGTTACTTGTGCTCGAGTGGTGGGTTGAAATTTCCAAACCTGCAGGGTGCGGGGCAGGTTGGGGAAAAGGCCAATACCCGCCCCGCCCTGCCCCGACATGTGCCCACCCCTAATAGTAACTGTTGTGAGGTAACCAATAAAGATTTGATAATAACAAAGATTACATGATCCCTGGAGCATGCACCATTTGCCACCCCCACTGATTTCATCAATTTGAAACATAAAGAGCAAGTGACAAATGAAACAATACTAAGTTTGAAAAGCATATCACACTGTCAAAAAGAAAGAAAATGACCAGTCAAGTAAACAAAATTAATATTTAAAGTACCATGTTTATCTTGCCTTGCACCAATGAGAAATCCCAAGCGATGTATGAGTTTATTGAGTCCACAGTCAAAGAAACCTAGAAAGGTAACACAATTATAAAATGCCATAGATTGGGAAACAGCATTATGTAAAATTCCCTAGGCATGAAAAAGAAGGATAAGGAAAATTCTAAAACTTTCCAATTTACTGTCAAATACATAAATAACTCTTTACACAATAGCTTTCACCCACTAATATAGGTACAGAGTTTGGTGTTCTCAAGTTGCAACTAAAATACTTCAGCAAATTTCAAAGGCATAACATATATTAGAAAATATAGCTAATCTTGAAATCTAATGTATTTCAACTTTGTGTCTAGAACAGGGAATACTTCTACCCAGTTTGTTGTGCATAATTTAATTGGAAACATTTATCTTTTACTAGAAAATATGACATAAAACTTCTACTTTTTACATTTGTCAAACAGCTCCCTGTATCTTTGTGGTATGACATGGTAATAAACATCATTGTTATAAGGCAACACCTCTAATACTTCAATATGTGACAAGAACATTGCCTTCTTTGTCATTTTACGTTCTAAAGTAACTAAAAAACCTCAAAGATATCTAACAATTATCAATTACCATCAATCAAAATCATATTAGGGAATTGTTAATGCCAAAAATTGTTGCTTCCAAAGGACTTGTGTTTGAAACTATTATCAAAGATTTGTAGCTCCATGTTCCTTTTTTTTCCCAATAAATGATAACATCACCCCCCCCCCCCCCCCCCCCCAACCCAATGTGCGGAAGGCACCAAAGGGGGAACAACTGATGTATACTGGGTGTATAAATAAAGGAAACTTGAAACAACGGACGAAAACTGAAAAGAAAACAGAAAAAAGAGAAGCTGGAACTCAAATCCCAAAATCAAAACTCCAAAAGAGAAAAACAGCCACCAAAGGGCATAAGTTAACATAATGAAATAAATATTTCAATCTAGAATGATGTTGTGGAATAAGGATTTATCACTCCAGCCCTTCAGGTACTCGATAATAAACAATTTGAGGGGCTATAAATCGACTTTCTCAGGGTTGGAGTCTTGCAAATTATTTTTGACAATGTGAAGTGTAGAATAGCTTGTTGCATAAGCACTTCATTATGCAGCTCGTATCATTTTCACTAAGAAACATGCACAACTCAAATTAGCCTTCCAAATAAGATAAAAGTACATTAATTAACTAAAAAATTATGTATCGCCTTCAATTATGAAGAAATAGATCTTACTAACATTGGATGAAAACAAACCTCATAAGTTTTACCAGCTGGAACACTTATCTCTCTGTGTTCCTCACTATTCCTGTACAGAACAAAATAACAGGACTTTATATTGAAAGTCCCAACACCAGTATGACCTAAGAGTTTGGAAAACTTACCTGGTTTCTAATGCACCAGTAGTGTCTGCTGATATTAAGAATGGTGAATTTGCGAAGACCTCACTGATAAAAACAGACATGCTATTAATGAATATACAATTAAAACAATCAAACAAGCACTTGTTGCCTGGTACAAAAAAATATGGCTCATATTCATTTAACTTTGCATACATCATCGAATGCAGGAAAATTCACATTAAACATGATAGACAAGTAAGCTCCTGTACATACTAAGGTTGCTTGTGGAGAAAAAACAAGACTTTGTGCACTCTTATTACACACAAAAAATAAACGAATAGTACACATTGAAAAACTTACAATAGTACTGTTAATCTCCCTTGAGGAGATCGGTACCATTCTTTTTTTTCTTTTTTTTGATAAGTAGATAGGTACCATTCTTTGAAAACGTAACTGCCAACATTTAGCCCGAACCATCCCTTATTTAAGTCAAATTGCCTCCTTGACTAATACCCCTTTGACAATAAATCCTCAGATTATGTTTCCACACTGATCCATCCTAACAAAGCCTAAGGGCTTGTTTGGCAATGGACTAGCCAAAGTCCACTTTTTTTTTTCAACTCTACAACATTTTTACTACTTTTGATTACTATTCAAATAAAAAATTCACTACAAAACAAAACTTTTTCAATTTTTCATACAAAAAACTCAAAACTTTTATCTACTTTATATCACATCAATCACTTCCAAACAAAAAATTACCTATCAAGTCCATTCACAAACAAGCCCTAAATGTTTCTTCACTAGAGTTGCAAGCCACCTAGGACAGTAGCTGATCTAAAACACCTATAATATCCATAAACCTCCATTTCAACTTTCCTCTCCATGAAGCCCAAAATACCAGAGTGCTAACCCTCCAAAATTTGATGGAAAGGAGCTCTATACTTAAAACAACCCTAAAAAAGATATTTAATATAATCCAATCCCATAAGCCACCCAAAACCACTGCTGGTATAAAGCACATTTTCCTTCCGTAAATCAAAATTTGACTTTTCCCTTGGTAACCTAAAAAATTACTAAAGGTACATTCGGTACACGGGTTAGAGCCTGGAACAAAATAGCTATTTCATTCATTTGGTTACTTTATTATTCCTGGGAATAACTATTCCACAAGAATGACTATTCCTCAAAATGAGGAATTCTTTTTTTTTTTTTTGATAAGATGATTAGCCATCATAGAGTGGATAGATTATAAAGACACTCATGGGTGCTAAGTTCCATATTGATTCTTTAATAGGTGAAAATAGACTTTATAAATGATTTTGTATAAGCTTCAACTTGACTAGTCCATTTGGAGTGACACAGCAAATGTGACTAGCGATTTTCTTAGGTCGTTACAAATGGTATCAGAGCAATCTAGTAATGCCATATGGTCACTGCATGACGTAGCCCTGACAAGGACATAAAAAATTTAGAGGGGGGAGATTGTAATACTCCAGTCTTATATTGAAAAGATAAGTGGCCACATAGAGTGAATGGATTATTAAGATACTCATATGTGTTAAGTCCCACATTGATTCCTTCATAGGTGAGATTAGACTTTATAAGTAATTTAAGGGAGGCTTTAACTTGACTAGCCCTTTTGGAGTGATAGCGTAGATGTAACTAACGTTTTTCTTGGATCATTACACCACAAAAGGCAAAATGGGACCATCTTCCACATTGCTACATTCAGAGGACTGACAACCCTCTGCAACAAGAAAAAAAATGTCTACTATTCTTCTAAGCATAACCCAAGCTAACACAATACATCTGAAAATCTCACTCTATAAGGCACTGGCAATCTCACAATGGAGTAAAAGATGATCCACAAACTCCTCACTCCCTTACACATATAGCACCAATCAACCACAATAATATGTCATTTCCTTATGTTATTCATGGTGAGGGTCCTCCCTAGGGAGGCTGTCCCAATAAAAAATGCCGTTCTCATAGAGGCCTTATTCCGCCAAACACTATTCCAAGGGAAGGGATTGTTATCATGAGGGATAAGGACGTTATAAAAAAGATCTAACATCAAATGTCCCACTCATGGAAGGGGCTCGAAGAAGCTTGTCTTCACCTCCCCACTTAATCTAGTGGAGTACAACCTCTGCGCTTTGAATAAATATACATTATTAAAAATCAAAAAAAAAAAAAAATTAAAAAAAAAAAGTAAAGACATCCACCTCCCGATTATCGGCCGCTCTGATAACAAACAACTAATGTGAGCCAAAAGGCCAAACTAGCATAACACATCACAAAGCTTAAAATACAGATGTTTTGGTTTGTTACTGAGAGAAGAACATTAGAGAAGACCCATGGAACTGCAAGATCCTCAACCAATTAAAATTCACCCATTTCAATGGAGCTAAAGATCTAAACTGAGAAGACAAACATTGATAGGCTGAATATTTTATCGACATAAAAGCAGAATTGAAAGGAAAAGTAAACAATTTAGAGACAATGTTTTTGTCATTAGTAACTTAGAGACGTAGATTGTGATACATTATGTAGTAAGAAGAAAGAATACCCCATAAATTTGATGAACCTCTCAAACTCAGTGGTGTAGACATCAATAGCTTGTTCCAAGAAAGCAACCTGTTGCCTCTTTCTGCTCATCAAAAATATAAATACAGCAAAGATGTGTTGAGCAAAAAAAAAATCACTGCCCAATCAGGAAAAGATCCAATAAAATTTATCCCTCATAGGGGAAAGAAACAATTAAATATATATTCCTCATAGAAACTATCACCAATACATAACAACTGAGATACAAAGATTGTAATATACTCACAAATTTCCAGTGTCAAACCGCCCCCATAATACCAAAACAAAGAATCGAATAGAAATCACCATCGCTGTAAGGCTGTATAAAGGTGGTCCATAACGTTGTCGTTGCTCTTCCATGGGCCTATAATAAAATATTTTCAGTATCCTATTGTCATTCAACATAATCCTTTAAATAATTTTATATGATCACATCTATCTTCATCAGAATGGGAATAGACAGACGAAACTAAGGAGAAAAAATGGATGCTACATCCAAAATAGAAAGCATATACCCTTCATCGTCATTTATTTTCCGAATAAAATCTAGCAAGACCTGCACCAGAAAAAGTAACAAAAAGATATTTAACTATGATCATTGATACATGAACATAAATAAAGTTTTAAGAGTATACATATTATTCCAACGGCACCTCAATATAAATAATTTATCTACACTGCATAACTACTTGCCCTAAACTACCTCCAGTTGAAAAGGCTATAACAGCACATGGGATCAGATGAGTAATCATATAGGCTGGAACTAAGTATATAGCCATTTTCGCTAGTGAAACAGGACTGGAAGCACAAGCCCAACAAGGACTACGACGACTAGGTAAATACAACCAAAGAAGTCTTCAAGCAGGGGAAAACACACAAAGGCAAAAAAAAAAAACTACCTGTGGAACTCCAACCAAATACTTCACAAGGGTTTTGTAGACACCTGTGGCGGAACCAAGTTGAGCCAACTGTCTCCTCCTGGGAGGGTGATTAACAATTACATCATCTATCATTCATAGCCTGTGCAGAACTGCCAATTTGAAAATTAAGGAGCCTCACCTTTCCATTTGTTGTTTCCACAATAGAGCATATCGAGAGCGTATACTTCCACCAGAATTGGCCAAAGCATCAACCTCCGCTTGCTTATTCCTCTCTGAGCGCTCCCGTTGTTGTCTAATAAGTGTTCCTCGAAAATCTTGAGGCATGTAAGTCATAACTGCAAAAATATTAACAAATTCCTTATGCAATTTTTTGATAAAATATACCAGTAGTCACCAGATCCACTCAAGTAAAAACACATCAGTAGAATATGTGGTGGGATGCGGTGACCGTTTGGGCTGCTATGTGCATTGCATGTTGGAAGAGTATGGCATTGCAGTAGCATCAAGTTGATCCTCTATAAACTCCAGCACATTACTTATCAAAAAAATAAACTCCAGCACAACCATTTCCTAATTTAAAAGAACCATATGTAGCAATTTCAAGTTCATTAGATCTTTTCATTGACCGGCTAAGTAAGAAAACAGCTTCAAGAGGCAGACTCCATGGTGAAAAACCGCACCATCTGATGTTCCATTGATTCCTCGTCCTAGTCAGTTTTCCAACATTCTTTCTAGATATTGCATTAAATTACTGTCAATATTTTGCAAACTACCAGGCGTAACTGAACAATTTACTTGCTGCCTTAATGATTTTCAAAGCTTAAGCTTCATTATCTTTCACACCTAACTTATTAAATAATTATCTACAATCTTTTCCTTCAACTAGAGTTGGTAAATATTAATCTTAGAAATTAAGTAATAAATCCTAATTATAACAATAACAACCGCAGAAGCTAAATTTTGAGCTGACACGGTGGTTTTTTAAAGCCACAGAAATTAGACCACGGACATCGGTTTCACCAAACATGAAATGGAATCAGCAATACCCAAAGTATGGATCACATATGTCTATAAATAATTTGATAAGATGTACACCAAAAAGTGTTCCATGAAGGAAGAAAACCACTCAGATGCGTAAGTCAAAAGAACAACCTAAGATCCCCAAAAATAAACAAAACAAAAAGCAAATTGGCTGACCTACCCAACAAAACTGAAGTATTAAATAAATAGATATAGTTTTCTATGTAAAATTTATTAGAAAATGTTCAACTTATGTGTGTCTGATTGGGGGAACTAACCTGTATTAAACACACGGTCAGAATTTTTAGATTGGAAGAATTCCAAAATCTTCAAAGTGTTTTGAAGTTTATCTTTGAGGTGTCTGAGAACAGTAGCTAGTTCAGCATCATCAGGTGTTGACTGCTGCTGAAGCTACAGTACACAAATGCAAGATAAATATGTGCTCTGTGTTATAAGTAGAAGATGACCCAGTAGAAAAACTACATTATAAAGTCTAAATAAGGAATGAAATATGGCCTTAACTAACAAGATATAAGCTTTTCAAGCTCTCAGCCTAAACAACAATATATAGGAATCTTAAATCTTACCACCACTGGCCAATGAGAGGTTTCAAGTAAAAAAAGAATTTCTTCAATGTGTTCTCGATTCTTCCACATGTTCTCATCGATTTTATGTGGAGGCTGACGGTCTGCTTCATCCAACAATAATCTTTCATCTAGAATGACAATGACTTACCAAGTGAGGAGGCCAAGTATCATAATTCATTGTTAAAAAAATAAGAATAAAGACTATAAAGAAGTGTTGCAAACGCTAATAGTGATCCTATGCATTAGTAGTATTAGTTATTTGGTGGCACTCTTAAAGATGGCAATGTAAAACTGTATGAGTTGGATTTTGCAAGCCCACGTGATCATCAAGACGAAAGCAGCAACTGCAGCCATACTCTGTTTAGTTTTTCATTTTGAGATTCACCTCTGTACCGTATAAACATCGTTTCTACTCATACACACTAGTCACTAGATAATTGATGGGACAGATCTAAATCAGAAGAACCACAGTCACACAACATCGTTTCTACTCTCCAAGAAATTAAAATTCTCAAGGCACTGCCTTGTAACATAATGATCTATAATAATTTCTTGATACATAGTGAGCCTGAGCTTGTCAGACATATCTATAGGAAAATAGAATAAATAAATAAATAAAAAATCTTAAGAGGAATGAGCAGAGAGAGAGGGAGGAGAACGAAAAACCTTGAGTGAGAGGAAGATGGCTGAGTAAATCGTTAGCCATCGAGCGAATCTCGGAGGAAAGGCGAGAAACGTCATCGGATGGAGGTGCAAATGGGTATTTGTCGTAATAAGAAGCCAGATAACTCCTGGTAATCGGTACCAGACCGTCGGTAGAAGCCATTTCTTAATTATTAGCTCTTTTATTTTCACAATTTGAATTAAGGACTTTTTGCCCGATCGACCAGAGAGAGCGCCTATCGATTCCCTAGTCTCAGTGCTCTCACCACATTCTTTACATCGACAAGGAGTCAAGGAGCACCGAAACAACGGTTTTGGAAGAGGAAAGTAAGTCGACGCCACTGCTTGCGGTAGATTTGAGACGTGGGCCCTCTTCAATTTCTTTCCACCGGCAAGAGTAAAGGCCTTTTACGCTACCACATCAGTGCTGGCATGGGGCATCCTTGGAAGAATATCTTGATAGGTCAATGGTTTGATTCGTTGCAATAAATAACTAATTTAACCAAAAATAACATGTAACTTGATTTTGCCCGCGGGCGGAAAAGAAATTAAAAAAAAAAAAATTGCATTTCTTCTGTACCCAAATAGGAACATGACGGTTAATGATATATTCCACGCCCGGTGTGCATCACTCTAGGCATAAATTTTTTAAAAATAAAATAATAATAATAAATAAATAAATAAATTTACGCCTGGCGTGTGATGCATATCACTACCCGGGACACCGGTTTTTGTTTTGTCTGTATTTATAAAAACAAGCTTATAATTCCTACAGCACTTTTTTTTTATAACAAAAAAAAAAAAATCATATATATAATAGATTTTAATTAGTTCTTTGATATGTTACTATATATTATAAGCTTATGCTATTATATATAATATTCAACTTCGAGCGAATTAAAATATTTTTTTACAATTTTTTTTTCAGGACTAAATTTGTTATTTGTTCTAAAATCTTTAATATAGTTTAATTTGTATTTACCTTTTATTAAAAGGTAATCCAAACAAAGTGAAAAAAATGGACTTTCATAGCTCAAAACTCTATTCAAAGCATTTATATTTCTTTTATCAAATCTTATTGACTTAAACATCAGAATCATTTTTTGTCAATATTCATAATTTTTTAAAAATAAAATAAAAAATGTGGGGCTGCCAATTCACCCTCAATAGTTTTAGGGATAGTTAAATCATTCCTAGGCCTACTATAGGGGTGACTGAATCACCCCTTTTTGTTTTTTTTTTTTTTTGTTTTTACCATGAATAACCCCTTTTGTATTTCTAGTATCGAGAAAAATATTGACACCATAGATAATACGGTTATTTGTGTATTTAAAAATAATAAATAAAAAAATTGCAAACGAGCAATAGGGGTGTCAATGCAGTTACGGTTAACGATTATTGGCAAAAACCGCTAAACGTAATCACCTTAACAGTTATTAAATTTCACTAACCGCAGCCGTAACCGACTAGCAGTTAGGAGTTAGCTACTAACCGTCGGTTAGCAGTTAATAAAAAATGTAACAGCTCGCTATAACTGCTCTTTCAAAATTGGGCATTTTGGGCTTTTTTGAGCCTTTTTTTTGTGGCTTTTTTGGGCTCTCATTATAAACATATAACCAATTTTCAGTTTTGGTTTTTTTTTTAATTTTTCTTTATCACTATAGCATTTTTACCTCATTTGTTTTTTTTTTGCATTTTTAGGCCCCGTTTGGTTTGCGGAATAGACTCTTGAATTGGACTAGCTAATACTAGGTATAGCTAGTCCTTTGTTTGGTAACACTTTATTCTTTGGAATAGTCTATTCCTATGGGACTACTAATCCCATACACACAGGGTTAGCTAAGCCACTAAAAAATGAGTGGCTTAGCTAATCATTTTCTGTGGGATTAAATTAATTGTGTAAATTGCCACAAAAAACCCCACTTATGGAATTAAATTTCATTCTCTCTCTGATTCTTCTATATTTCTCTCTCTCTCTCTCTCTCTCTCTCTCTCTATATATATATATATATATATATATATATCTCCATTTATCTTTTCTCCGTCTCTATATTTCGTTCTCTTTTCTTTTCTATCTCTCTTTCTATTTTCTCTTTGATTCTTCTAATACAATTTTTCTGCAAGTGCAAACGATTTTTTTTTTTCTCTATGCCATCTCCCTTCTCTGTACCGTTTCTCTCTGATTTTCTTCTCTCTGTTTCTCTATTTTTTTTAAAAAAATTTATGTACCTTTTTTTTATTCTGTTTCTCCGTCTCTCTTTTTTCTCGTTTTTTTTTTCTTTGACTGAGAAACAGAATCTGCAAGATTTTTATAAAATACAAATATATAATTTGTTTTTTTTTTTTTTTATTTCTTTTGATTCTCTATACATTCTCCAACTATATATATATATATTTATATAAATAATTTTGTAGCATAATTGCAAAAAAAATAAAAATAAAAAATAAAAAAAGGCCACATACCGAACATAATTAAAAACAAAAAAGAAAAAGAAATTATAATAAAGTTGTTTATGTCTAAAAAAAAAAAAAAAAAATGAAAGTTCTTAATAATATAAATTGTATTTGTATTATAAGGGTATTTTAGGAAATTTGAGCACAATATGATTTCATTCACTAACATATTGCATTGTACTAAACGAATAAATATGATTAACTAATCTATTCCAGCGTTACAACCAAATAAAAGAATAAGTATAGCTAATCTATTCCACACTCTTCTATTCTCAGTAGTAGCTAATCATTTTCCAATGGATTAGACATTTCGTGAACCAAACGAGGCCTTGGTGTTTTCTTGGGCCAAATTGCTATAAAAAATAGCTCATATTGAAAAATCAAAAATATTTGACCCCAAATTTACATTTAAATTGTTAAAAGATATAATTAACAATTTAACATAATATTAATTATCACTTAAGCCCCCCCTCCCCTCCCCTCCAGAGCGCCGTCGCCGCCTCAGGGGAGGAGGGATGCCCGTTGTCTGCATCCCTCCTCCCCTCAACCGCTCCACTCCAGGTGCTAGTATTTTACTTGATGTCCATAGTTCCGGTGCCCCCTCTCTTCCCCCTCATCCCACCTTTTGCAAGGGTTCCGTCAATTCGGCTGGGTTTGTTTTCGTTTCTCCCTGATTGTGCTTCTTTGCTTTCGTTCTTTGATTTTGCTTTTTTGCTTCCCGGTTTTTGTTTTTAGGTTTGTTTCTGTCTTTGGTATTTTCTGTTTTGTTGTGCTTGTGTTATCTCTCGGTAGATACTGCTTTTGGGGGTTTTCATTCAAACTCTCCCCTTCCCTGTTTGTTTGTGTGTGCCGCCGATCTTCTCCGCGCCCACTTCGCCGCTCACCGCTCGCTATTGGGTCTTTTCACGCGTCCCTCCCGTGCCAAGCTTTTTGTGCCACCTTCCGCAGCGGTTTCTAGCCAACTCGCGATCAGCCTCCTCCAGCTGCCGTGACCCGCTTTATGTGTTTTTCGCGTTTATTTTCCTGTATTGTTTTTTTTTAAAAAAATTTCTTTTCCTGCATTTGTTTTACTGTTCCTTTTATTTCCCTGTATTATTTTTTTTTCTTTTTGCTTGTAATAAGGCTCTCTCCTCCTACTTTGTTGCGCCCGGTTGATGTCCGTTATTACTAGTCCAAACCCTTGGGTTGTGGATGTGAACTTTATCCTAGCCTTCGGGTTGAAGAGGATGAGTATCGGCTTGGGGTTTTGCTCTCAAGGCCAATGAATAAGTATCAGCTTTGGGGTTTTGCTCTTAAGGCCGAGGAATAAGCGCTACCTATGCATTAGATGGTATTTGTTTGATGCAGATCTGATTTTTAAACCTGATGATTAGTCATAGGTTAGTGGATGCTGTGTTATGGTTGATTTGGTCTGTTGTTGATGACTGTATCTTTAGCTTCGGCTATGATTTACTTCAGAATTTTTTGCTTTGTTTGTAAGAGCTTTAAGCTCGCGATTTTTATCAATGAATGAGTATGGTACGTTTCAAAAAAAAAAAAAAATCCTTAAATATAAATCATAACTTGTTAAAATTTAATATAATTATCTTGAATAAAGTATTTGAATTGTTATTGAATCATATGATTAAGTATTGATCTTATACATTTATATATATATATATATATATATATATATATATATATATATATATATATAATTTATAACACATATAGACTTATAAGTTTATAACATACATTGGAACTAAGTTTTTAGGTACTTAATTGTTATATTAGTATGAATTGGTATACTTATGATTTATGTCATATTATATATGTATAATTTGTTATTGGGTTAAATACTAAATTAGTCCCTAGGGTTTCACAACTTTATTTTTTTCCCCCTGGAATTTCATTTTTATCACAGGAGATCCATGTGGTTTTGATAATAGACCAAGTTAGTCCTCCGTCAGTTGACCGTTAGTTGACTTAACGGAATTCCATGTGGACCAATCACATATTGACACGTGGCACTTACTTAATTTTTTTTTAATTAAAAAAAGTATTTTCTTAAAAAAGAAAAAAGATTGGGGGTGGCTCTATTTGGGGGTGGCCCCCATGGCCAAAGGGGTGGCCGAGCCACCCCCTTGGAGCCCAAGGGGGTGGCCGAAACCACCCCCAGTACCCACTAGGGGTGGCCGAGCCACCCCCGATACCCATTGGGGGTGGTTTCGGCCACCCCCATGGCCAAATGGGGTGGCCCAAATCTTTTTTCTTTTTCTTTTTTTATTTAGAAAATACTTTTTTTTTAAAAAATTTTAAAAAAAAATTAAGTAGATGCCACGTGTCAACATGTGATTGGTCCAGGTGGAATTTCGTTAAGTCAACTAACGGTCAACTGACGAAGGACTAACTTAGTCTATTATCAAAACCACAGGGACCTCCTGTGATAAAAATGAAACCACATGGGGAGAAAAAATAAAGTTGGAAAACTCCACGGGGGTTTGGAGTATTTAACCCTTTGTTATTATATGATCATATAAATTATATTGATAATACATTAATACTTCAATTGTGGTTATAAGTAACACATTGTTTAATTTAATGTCAATTACTTAATTTGATATTATACTAATTTATACGAATCACATTATCTTTTTTTTTTTTTTTTTTTGAAACATACCATACTCATTCATTGATAAAAATCGCGAGCCTAAAGCTCTTACAAACAGAGCAAAAAGCTCTGAAGTAAATCATAGCCGAAGCTAAAGATACAGTCGTCATCAACAACAAACCAAATCAACCATAACATAGCATCCACTAACCTATGACTAATCATCCGGTTTAAAAATCAGATCTGCATCAAACAGATACCATATAATGCGTAGGTAGCGCTTATTCTTCGACCTTGAGAGCAAAACCCCAAGCCGATACTCATCCTCCTCAACCCGAAGGCCAGGATAAAGTTCACATCCATAAACCAAGGGTTTGGACCAGTAATAACAGACAGCAACTGAGCGCAACAAAGTAGGAGGAGAGAGTCTTGTTACAAGCAAAAAGAAAAAACCATACAAGGAAATAAAAAGAACAGTAAAACAAATGCAGGAAAAGAAATTACAGAAAAAAAAAATACAGGGAAATAAACGCGGAAAACACACAAAGCGGGTCACGACAGCCGGAGGAGGCCGATCGCGAGTTGGCTGGAAACCGCCGCGGAAGGTGACACAAAAAGCTTGGCGCGGGAGGGGCACGTGAAAAGACCCGACAGCGAGCGATGAGCGGCGAAGCGGGCGCGGAGAAGATCGACGGCACACACAAACAAACAGGGAGGGGGAGAGTTTGAGTGAAAACCCCCAAAAGCAATACATACAGAGAGAGAACACAAGCACAACAGAACAGAAAACACCAAAGACAGAAACAAGCCTAAAAACAAAAACCGGGAAGCAAGAATCACATTATCATTGTACATTAATAATATGATTCACTTTAATAAGTATTTGAATTGTTATTGAATCATATAATTAAGTATTTATCTTATACATTTATATTTAATATGCATAATTGCATATATGTATAATGTATAATTATAATTTATAACATACATAGACTTATAAGTTTATAACATACATTAGAACTAAGTCACTAGGTACTTAATTGTTATATTAGTATGAACTTACATACTTATACTTATGAGTTATGTAATATTATATATGTATATATATTTTTTTAACATATTCGCACAGTATAATTTGTTATTATATAATCAAATGATTTAATGATCAATTTATTATGTAATATAATTATATAAATTATAAAAAAATTAAAAAAATTATATAAATTATAGTGATAATATATTAATACTCAAATTGTGATTTAATTATCTCAAAAAGAATTTATGATTTAATGATTAATTAATTATATTATGTATATAAATATTATTATAATTATAATTATAAAAATATATTATATAAAAAGATAATTAATAATTAACGGGAAGCTTTCTAATCACCCGCATTAACGCCCTACTCGATACTTGTGCGGGTGTTCTTTTTAACTAGTAGATGATGTTATATAATTTTGTTTGTTTTTTTGTTTTTTTTGTTTTTTGATTATTTTCTGAGCCGGTGACGTTATAGCATTTGAATTTTAAAAAACAAAAAATCATACATGAAAGAGGCCGCGGGTGACGCACGGAGATCAGCTGGGTGACCAAAATCGTAAATTGCGACGAAAACCCTAGAGCGGTCACCACTCGCCACGCAACCAAAAATTGAAAAAAGTGAGAAAAGGGAGAGAGAAATCAGAGAAAGAAAAGAGGACCCGCAGGGCCGCAGTAGTAAAGAGGAAGCTAAATCTGGAAATGGAATAATAAAAAAGAAGCGGTGAATTCAGTTTGAGATAGGAAGGTACCTGCGTTGGCGTGCAAAGAACGGAATATGATGGGTTCGGATGAGGGGCGCCCGGAAAATGTACAGAGTACGGCGAGGTTTCTGGCAACGTGCTTGATCGGAGGGGTGGTTGTGGGGGTCTCGCTGTTGGGCCTATCGCAGCTGCCTTTGGGAATTCGGAGGAGAAAGAAGAATAAACCCATACGGGTCTACATGGATGGCTGTTTTGACATGATGCACTACGGCCACTGCAATGCCCTGCGTCAGGCTCGTGCCCTTGGCGACCAATTAGTTGTCGGTGTTGTCAGCGACGCCGAAATCACTGTCAACAAAGGTCCTCCTGTTACCCCTCTTAAAGAAAGGTCCCTGTTCCGATTCTCTATTCCAAGTGTGCGTAATTGATTTGTTTTCTGCCACTTTGGATGAATGTCAATGCCGTTAATGCCTCCAGCAGGCTGGATAATATTTGATTTTTTTCCTATCTAGTACTTATTTTTTTATTCATTTTCATGTGATCATAGAATGATTATGGTCAACGCTGTCAAGTGGGTTGACGAGGTTATCCCTGATGCGCCTTATGCCATAACTGAAGACTTCATGAAGAAACTCTTCGACGAGTACAACATAGACTTCATCATTCATGGTGACGATCCATGCGTTCTTCCTGATGGTACTGATGCTTATGCTCTGGCCAAGAAGGCTGGTCGCTATAAGCAAATAAAGCGCACTGAAGGAGTCTCCAGCACGGACATTGTTGGTTAGAATTCTGGCCCCATGTTTATTATGTCTTTGCTGGTTTTCTAATCTCTCTCTCTTTCTGTGTGTATACACACACGCACAGTTTTTTTAACTTATGAAAAAAAACCTAATAAATGTAGTAGGATTATAGCTTCTAATACAGTAACCATTAAATAGAATCTAATAGCTTAAAACCTAAGAAAAAAATATAACGGAATTTGATAAATTACCAGAAAGCTCAAATCAGAGCACTTGCTTATCTTTTATGGTTAGCTCGATGTTCACAGGCCTTGGACTCTTATTCTAACAGGATTTGGGCATCTAATTTAGAAACCATATAATTCCAAAACTTCTGACCTTGTAAAACCGGCCTAGAAGGAATATATATAGGCCTAACCACGACTAGACCATCTACTTATAAAATCAGTGCCATGAGCACAACTACTGCCCATATTGAAAAGTTTTGCAGTTACCAAATACCATTTATTCAATAGACTTAAATATGTCAAATTCTATATAGTTTGAGAAACAAATGACCTAATGAACGACCACTGGTGTGTTCTCCCAAAACGAAAGGGTACTTGGTTGGCATGGGCCTTTGGCATTTTAGTTTTAGGCTTTTGAAGGTGATTCTTCTCTAAGCATGCTATAGATGTCGCATTTGGCAGTCTCTTTGTTGGAGGTGGCGATGTTATAGTGGTCAGTAGTCAAGGTGGTGGCAGCAAGGTGGTGTTCATAATGTGTTGCTCTTTGTAGTGATCAGGGGGTGGTAAGGGTGTTGTTGGTAGTGTGATATACATCTTGATTCAATGCTCTGGTCTCACGCCTTATTTATTTCCTGATTTAAAGTCTCCTTTTATAGTTGTACTTTATATATCTAAATATTTGTGATTTTTTATTGCTTAGTTATTTTAACATTGATTTTTCTTCTTTTACAAATGTATGCTACTAAAAGGGTTCTTCATTATATATACCTTCTCCCATTCCAACATAAAATATATGGTTTTAAGAATTTGTTTAAGCTGATTGACTGAGTTGCCTCACCCCATGTTTGGGACTGTTGGATATATTGTACGTAACATTTCTCACAATTTTTTTTTGCAGGTCGTATGCTTCTCTGTGTAAGAGAGAGAGCCATTAGTGACAGCAACAACCATTCTTCTTTGCAAAGACAATTCAGCCACGGTCATGGCCAGAAATTTGAAGATGGTGGATCTGGAACTGGAACTCGTGTATCTCATTTTCTGCCAACATCTCGCAGAATTGTTCAATTCTCAAATGGGAAGGTATGTACTATGGGTGTGCCGTGTCTATCTGTGTGTGTCTTTGTGTTGAATCCTTTAATTTTAAGATTGAACTTGATGGATAAATCTCTCAATGCTGGTTGCATGATTTCATCTTGTTTACTTTGAAATAAATTAAGTTTGCATCTTGGTGCTTTCTTCCTGAAGTGTGTGATCTCTGGAGCTGCTGGAAAAGTTGGTTTTGAACAGGAATAATCTACTCTATGTGAAATAGCCCATTTTTTAAGTGTGCAATAGGTGTTTCTTTAATTCTTTGAGGTCCTTATTGGCTGTTAAAGGCTGGTGCTTCCCATGAAAGTAGTAAGCCTCTCACCACCAACAGCATTTAGCAACACCTAGAAGTTATTATAACTTAAGCTGCCCATGGGGTCCAACTACTCAGTTATGGATAAGCATCTTACTGGTTGGTAGGCTTAGGATCTGATGGTTTTGGATGCAATCCTTAGCATCTCAAGTTTAGTTGTCAAGGAAACAAAGGCCATTAATGAAGATGATCCTTATTCACCAAAAAAAAAAAAGATGGACCACAGATATTTAATGCGTTTAGGGTGCGTGTGTATGTTTCAGAGAGGTTGAGACATTTCTTTAGGCATGCCGAGTTATCCAGAATCTTGGTGAATTTGAAAATGGCAAGAATATGTAGGTTCGACTTCTGTAGATTGATATGGCCACAAAACTGACTTGTATGCAACCTTATTTCTAGCAGCAAAATTTTATGACTTTAATCACTAGGGAAGAAATATGACAAACCTCCTTTGGATCCAAATTTCTGATGTAGGACGATATTTACCATTATTTTCGGTAAAAACAAAAATAAAAAAAATATCAAAAATAATATTGGAGCAGCGCCGCTTGATCAGAATTTTACCCGCTTTCAGACAATGGAAGTACAAAAGGAAAGATTGTCACGATTTCTTCTGATTGTCAATTTTATATTAGGATTTTATTTTATCTTATTAGGATTTTATTTCCTTTTCTTAATAGGATTAGATTTGCTTTAATTATTTTTCTTTCCTTATTAGGATTAGGTTTACTATTGTTACTAGGATTATGTTTACTTTTCTACTAAGATTAGATTTACTTTCTCTATTAGAAGTAGGTTTACTTTTTCTCCAATGATTTCTCTTGTATAAATAGGCTAGCCTATTATGTAAAATTTAATCAATTGAATTATTATCAAATTAGAGAATTATTTCTCAAATACTCTGCGGAGTTTTATCTTTCTTTTAGCCTGTGGGCTTGTTTTTATCTTTTTGGGTAGAAGACGAAGATGCTTCTCCTTGCAGAATCAAAGATGCTGCTCTTTGATTAATTACCTTAGTCTTCCGCTATGTCAGTTGGTATCAGAGCAGGCTTTATCCTGATCATGGCCAATCAGCGCAACGGTGACAAACTTCTCCAACAATGCCGCTTGTAGGGGAGGGGCTCTTTCGAAAGCCAAATTCATGGGGTATACAAGCCGACATTATCCGGATTCAATGGCCAACTTATACTACAACAACAACTTCTATTACGACACCGTTCGTGAGAGAGATGTTGTTTCAAGGTCCGACTACCAGCGATCAGAGGCTCCTTGGAGAACCGAATTCCAGGAGTTCCGGCAGACAGCGCAGATGATGCAACAGGAGGTGCGCCAATTGTGCGAGTCATTTGAATGTAGGAAGATGCGTGCCCATTGGAATCACAAAGACACCCGGGAGCACCGAATGAATATCGATCTCCCTTCATTTGATGGTTATCTTCACATTGAAGATTACCTTGACTGGATAATGGAGGTAGAAAGATTCTTTGAGTACATGTGTATTTCGGAAGGAAAGAAGGTCAAGTTGGTGGCTTATAAGCTCAAAGGTGGAGCATCTGCTTGGTAGGAATGGTTGAAGCTCTCTCGATCCAGGGAAGGGAAAAGACCCGTGACATCTTGGCCCAAGATGAAGCGGTTACTCAATGCCCGGTTCCTACCACCAAATGACTATGGGATCCGAAGGGAACCCGTTCGGTATCCTTATGTTGACAGATTCCGTGAGGAAGACGTAAGCCACTTTCGTCATGTCCATAATCATCTTCATAACTCTCCAAATAGGTCCTTCGCCTATGAAGAGAATTTTGATTATGGTGAAGAAGTTGTAGAAAATGTTAAGTTGGTTGAAGAAGTGGAGTTGCCGTCAAAGAAAACATATGTGCAGCCACTATCATTGATTCCAACGACTACATCAATGGAGGAACAGCTACCGCCTCCTCCACCACAAGTGCAACTTCCTCTACGACAGTTACAACTTCTTCCACCACAAGTGCAGCCTCCTTCACCACAGATGCAACCTCCTCCACCACAGGTGCAACTCATCACGATCACCACAAAAATTGGCGATCTTTTGGGAGATAACGGTGAAGTTGAAGATGACGTCCATGAAGAAATTGTTGGGAAAATTTTTATGGAAAAGGACGAAAATGATAAAACGTGTGAAATTTATGTAGATTTCTCCAAATATATTTATGCGAAGGAGCTGCGCGTGCCATGTCCCAAAGAAAACTCGAGGACGAGTTTTTTTCAAGTGGGGGTGTCTGATGTAGGACGATATTTACCATTATTTTTGGTAAAAATGAAAATAAAGAAAATATCAAAAATAATATTGGAGTAGCGGCGCTTGATCAAAATTTTACCTGCTTTCAGACAATGGAAGTACAAAAGGAAAGATTGTCACAATTCCCGTTGATTGTCAATTTTATATTAGGATTTTATTTTATTTTATTAGGATTTTATTTCCTTTCCTTAATAGGGTTAGATTTGCTTTAATTATTTTCCTTTCCTTATTAGGATTATGTTTACTATTGTTACTAGGATTATGTTTACTTTTCTACTAAGATTAGATTTACTTTCTCTACTAGAAGTAGGTTTACTTTTTCTCCAAGGATTTCTCTTCTATAAATAGGCTAGCCTATTATGTAAAACTCAATCAATTGAATTATTATCAAATCAGAGAATTCTTTCTCAAATACTCTGCGGAGTTTTATCTTTCTTTTAGCCTGCGGGCTTGTTTTTATCTTTTTGGGTAGAAGACGAAGACGTTTCTCCTTGCAGAATCAAAGACGCTGCTTTTTGATTAGTTACCTTAGTCTTCCGCTATGTCAATTTCACTAAATCTGGATACCATTAAATTGTTCAATACAATATTCTTGAAAGTTTTGCTAGTAAATTAAAATGGCAGTGCGAAAGGTTGTTAGAAGTATTGCTCTATGGTCTTGAGCATTGGCATTAGCCTTTGGATATTTTATGTGACAATGTCAAAAAACTAAAACTGTGTATGCGCGCGCGCGGGGAGCAGAAGAGAAATAGAGAGGGGCTCAAATTGGGTAGACTGTTGTCTGTATTAGTTTAACAAATTAGATAAATTGTTACTTGGCTTTGGTGCTTTTTGTAATATCAGGTCTAAGGTTCGACCCCCCTTAAGTGCAAATAATTCATTGGGGCTACACATGTGGGCAAAAGCTTGAGCTTTATTTGACCTGTGTGGAGGGGGTGGTTTGCACGTTGTCCCGGGGATATAGTCGGGAGGAAGTTCTGAATACCCCAGTTGTTGGGAAAAAAAAAAAAAAGGTTTGGTTAATATTGTCTCTTGAATGTTAATAGCGAGTAGGGTGTGAAAAGGTTGTTAAAAGTATGGTGTGTGCATGTCTCTGTGTTTCCTTGTATGTGTTGCAGTGTGAGGTTTGCCTCTTAGTCAACCTTATAGCTCCTGCTGTTGATACATATGGATCAGATGATTTGGCACTCTTGTAGTCATTCAAGTTTTGACGTACATGTCTCCATGGTGACTGTACATTGGAGGAACTTATGGATAGAGTACTGGAGAGCTGAATTGCTGGATGAGTAAATGGGAGCAGTACCAACTTCTCATCATTGTATTCTCACTCTTTCCTCCCTGCCCCTTTTTCTCCCCTCAAAACCCGGAAAATTAGATAAATTGTTAGCTGGAAAGTTGGATTGGGCTTTGATGTGTTGAAGTGATTTTGAATAGATGTCTAGTGAGTTCATCCTTTACTCGTAGTATCAGATAGTTTAGTTTTTCATTAAGATAACTTGTTCGCTAATGGGGGCTTTATGCTGCAAATTTGCTCTAGGACAAATTGGCTATTTAAATCAATGGCTCCCTCCAGCTTTCTTATTGTTTACTGTTGTTTCTCAGTTCTGATAAGCAATCTTTTTTCTCATTCTTCTTGATTTTCCTAAGGATCTGACCTTCCTTCTTTGTAATATTTTTTAAGTTTCTTTTTCTTCTGAAGTGTTGTTTGTGATGGCTACATCAATATTTTTTGGCTAACTTTTAATGCCTGTTGTTTCAGGGGCCTGGACAGGATGCGCGAATAATTTATATAGATGGGGCATTTGATCTTTTTCATGCCGGACATGTTGAGGTGCCATTTTGACTTTCTATTTCAATAATAAAGTTAACAAAGTCATGGCTAGATGGTTAAATGACATGGATTGCAGGGGCATGTTTGTGCGTATATGCATGTGTGACAAAGTTTATGGTTTTGGAGGGATGGCTGACTTTTCTACCTAGCAAAATTTTTGGTTTGTTTTAAAGTGAGGCAGATTATGGTGCTCTTTAATCTCTGCAATTTAGATTGTAACTCGAGAGGTAATTTTGTGCCATATTTGTACTTTGTTTTCTATAAATTTATTACATATGAAAAAAGAACTGTGAATTTGTGTTGGATGACTTATTTGCTCCTTTTTCTTCATCTTGTTTTGGGGCAGGGCAGGGGAGGGTTGGTGATGCACTAGAGTAATTCTTATTGATAAAACTTATAAAAACAACTTACTGGCTTGGCCCCCTTTTTACGCTTAAATGAAAGGTAGGATCTCAACCATGAAAAGAAAATTCCAAATTAGCCTCCATTAAAAAGATTGCAAACTGGCTCGAGTGAAGGTCTGGTGAGGGTTGAGCGGAGTTTCAATTCCTCAACAAATTGTAGTTTCGCTTGGGCAAAGGTCAAGCAAACTCTCTGGGGTTTTTCACCCGTAGCATCTTAGCGTCTTGCTTTAGTGACCATCCAGTGTGACTTGAGTGAACTCGGTTTTTTCTCCCGTAGCAATTTCGCTTGAGCGAGAGTCAAGCAAAATCTTGGGAACTTGCTGAATCATAAGTACTCCCTCCTGAAGCACCCTTCGTAATGCCTTGACTTCAAATAACAAATGGAAGAGAAGAATTGTTTCTCATATTCCAAGTGGCACTACTACTTTTATCTAATTCTCGCAACAAAAGAATTTTGGTATCTTCTTGTTTTTCTTCTACTTTTTGAAACTACAAACTCACTTATATAAAATGAATTGAACATAAGAGCTTTAAACTGAATAGATTTCTTTATTTATCAAAAAATGTCATTACATAATTGAATAGAACATTGTTCATGATACTTACAAAAGTGCCATAGAGACAACGTATTACCTATTGCTGACTTCCTCAAAACTCAGACTTACCTCGAAAGTGGAGACCTTTAGTAGATCCTCAGGGACAGTAATCCAGATTCCAATAGGGTTCTTCCTCAGCTACTTCGATTGTACCTGTAAAACCCCACAGTTTTACAGGTGGAAACAATGAGTCCACAGCTCAGTAGGTAAATACTAACCAATCATTTACAATGTGTGACGTGAGTCCTTTCCAAAATTTGTCTCTATTATCCTTTCAAAACAAATCCTTTCTTTAAAACTGATGCAGAGTTTTCATAAAACTTGTAAAAAGTGATTTATCAATGTAAAAGCATTTTAACTCGAAGAGCTACACTGCCTTTGTTTTACCATAGGATGGAACCAAATCTTTTGTAACTTTATAGAACTCCTGAATATGAATAATTAAAACCTTTGCCTTTCTTATTTCCTCCTCTGGAGTGTCTTTGATCAGCTTTGATTCATTATCTTCCATTTTCAGTTCATCAACAATTCTGCACATTATTGCACTCAAGTCTTCTGTAACTTTATGATGTCTTTCATCTACTAGAGTTGTTGTCACCAAGGGACGCTCCCTCCTTGCTCCACGCCCTGCAAATGGACAGATGGGCTTTTCCTCGACGGTATCTTCATAATCCTCCTCCATTAAATGCTTATTTGGTTGACAGTAACGACCATGAGTGACAGGCATGGCGGCCAATTGGTTAGCCAGTACCTCAAATTGATCCACAAACTGAACATATCACTCCTCCATTCGCTGCAAATGTGCTGTCAGTTCCTCACCACGTGTTGCCTCATTGCGATCATACACATCACCAATGATTGGAATGTCTTCCTCCATGTGCTCCTTTGCGTGTCATGGTAGAAAAGTAGATGAGCTCTAATACCAACTGGTGTGGAGCGGCGTAGTGGGAAGTTGAATCTACAAGCACTAGAAGCCACAACTCTTCTATAAATCCTAAAAATCTCCAAGGATTAGTGGAAATGGGGAAACAAAAAAAACTCTCTTTAGAGTAGTTCTTATTGATATGACTGATAAAAACAACTTATTGGGTGGCCAAGCCGTCCTTATTATGCTTAAAAATAAGTTAGGGCCGCAACCCTGAAAAGAAAATTACAAAATTAGCCTCCATTAAAAAGATTGTAAACTCGCTTAAGTGAAGGTTGAGCAACATTCGAGCAAAGTTTCAATTTATCGACAAATCATAGTTTCGCTCGAGCAAGGATTGATCGAACTCTTGGATTTTTTAACTGTAGCCTTAGCATCTTGCTTGAGCAACCATTAAGCAACTCTCAGTTTTTTCGTACACAAATACTCAATCAGTAAAACCTGTGACTAGCAGTATCTTTCTGTGTTCCTTGTTGATACTCTTTATCCCTTATTACATTCTGTGTTTGATGATTAAAATTATTTTCTGACTACCAGTAGTTCCCTCAGATCGATTTGTCCTTCCTGCTTTTCCCCCATTTTCTGCTTTACTTGATGTCTAAGCAAAACATGTAAATAAATTTATGTTTCTAGATGTTTTACTATGTAATTTTTGTTTTTCAAAAGAAGTTCTAAATATTCCTGTGCTAATGTAGATGTCTACTGCCATTATGGATGGAGAAGAGAGTAAGACCTTATACACTTTGTTGCTGATCGTTTGTTTTTTACAGATCTTGAGGGTTGCTAGGGAGCTTGGAGATTTTCTTCTTGTTGGGATACATAATGATCAGACTGTCAGGTTGCAACCGTCCTTCTCCCCACTCCCCCCCCTCCCCCCCCTCCCCCCTTCCCCCCTTTTTCTTTTCCATATTGAAAATCAGTGTTGTGGTATGTGCATGACTTTATATTCATTCTCTTTTCATGTTGCCCAAGTATACAGGATGTAAAAAGGAGGTGATTAGCTAAAACTATTTTACTCCATAAAAGTTAACACCTATTAGAAATGAACTTGAGGAATAAGAATTTATGAGGTTCTTTGATTGAGAAACCATAATACTACTTCGCTTAATTTAACAACTTTGCATAGAGTTATGGATTAAAAAACACAAGTAAATCGTTTTGAAAGACAAGAGAATTGTAGTTGGATGTTGTTTTAGTAGAAGCAATAAATATCTTAGCTTGTTGGCGCTCATGTATACCTGAGTTCATATCATAGGTGCTTTAAATCTTTCAGATCCATGAAGTTCGCCTTTTGGTCATCTTTGTTGACTTCTTGTGTTTGTGTTGCTCTTCTTTTTGTTGGGTATTTAAATCCTTGTAGAGCATGTCTGTCATGGACAATACATGTCCTAGCTTGGACTCTTATAATAGCGTATGCATTTTACAAGTTATATTCATCATTCCATGCTTCAGACTGAAAAGTTTACAATTATGCTATAGCTTTTTCTGGTGTATTTTCTGAAACCTAAGTTCATGGAGAGTTGAACCATAACTGGGAGAGTATGTTTATGGAGATGGTTGTTTTGTTTATGTGTCTCTTTTGGTGGCAGGTATCTTTGTGAATTAGGTAAAAGTCTGAAGGACAAATATCACAATTGCCATATTCCTCCATGGATGCTTTTTTGAAAACTTAATTATCTATTTCTAAACATATATTTATTTCCTACAATTATGTGCATGCACATGTATAAATTTTAACCAATTAATATATCTGCCTTTGTCAAACAAATGACTCTGCAGTGTTACTAGGGGAGCACATCGCCCTATAATGAATCTTCATGAAAGAAGTTTAAGCGTTCTGGCTTGCCGCTACGTAGACGAGGTTATAATTGGGGCTCCATGGGAGGTGTCAAAAGACATGGTTAGTTTGTCTTTTTAACTTAATGTTGTGCACTTTAATTTCTTCATAATCTATTTTATGGCCTTCATTCTTTTGCTGTTACAAGTTTATTTATTTATTTTTTTTTAATTTTAAATCAAGGTTCTTCTTTGAAAAAAAAAAAAAAAAAAAGAGTTGCAGAGGAAAGGATATTAAGTAAAAATGACATGTTTTTCGCTGTTTGGTTGGAAAACTAATTTGAAACTGTTTTTGGCACGGACTAGAAAACATAATATATTTCTTTAATTTCTTATAGTTACAAACTAATGACTAGCATGAAGACCAAAGTCGAATTTTTTGCTAGGGGTGGGTATCAGTTAACTGACTGAAAATGGCTCTACCGAACCAATACCCACCCCTACCAAAAAGTTGTCCTGCTTGGAGAAGTGAACAAAGATTATCCATCCTCCCTATTTTTTCTTTTTATCCTTTTCTTGCATAAAATGATTTATGATCTATCTATCTACCTTTTAAGAAGAGAGATAAATCTGAAGATTTCTCATGCCTTGAGTATTCACCGGTAAACAAGAGAAATAAAAATAAAAATAAAAAGGAAAGGGAAGAAAAGGGGGGCATGAGCTTGGGGCAGAGGATTTTTTTTATTGGGTTCTATGAATACAATGACTTAGTAAAGTGAAATTAGGCTGTTTACCAAAAAAGAAAAAAAAGATTATGTATGAACTTCAAATGACACTTTATGAGATTGGATTACGTGTGTAAAAAAAAAAAAAGAGCTCTAGCTCAAATGACACTTTATCGTTTTATAAAAAATGGATCGTATGATGAGATCATCAGTTCAATAGTCACGGACTGGATATGTAACTTATTAATAAATGAACAGAAGTCTTTAAAATAGTCAGGTAATTTGTGATATTTGGATGATTGCGATCTAGAATCCATTTCTTAATTGTCTTATTTTTCCTTTTTTGTATTCTGGTCTGATTATAGTTGTTTTATTGAATTGGTCGCTGAGATTATGGACTTAGGCCAAAATGTGGTCTAGGCATGCTTAACGTTATTTGTAAGTTGGAACTTGGTGGAAATTTTGGGTGCAGATCACTACCTTCGACATCTCCCTTGTTGTCCATGGAACAGTAGCAGAGAATAATGATTTTCAGAAGGTAAATTCTAATAATTTCTAAAGGTGGTACCTCTCGATGAAAGTAGCAATTTCCATTATTTCCAGTTCATGTTGTATGCAATTATGTGACTAATCTAGTTAATTATGGAAGTATATACTCTTTTTGGTTACTGACATTGTTTTCTTCTTACAGGAAAAGTGCAACCCATATGCTGTTCCAATAAGTATGGGTATCTTTAAAATTTTGGAAAGTCCTCTGGACGTCACCACTACCACAATAATTCGAAGAATTGTATCAAACCATGAAGCGTACCAGGTTCCCTATTTCTGAACTATGCCACTATTTCAGTATTTCTGATTAAAATTTCACCCTACTATTCGCATCAAATTATGAGAGATTTGTGAGGTACATAAACTACAACAAAAAATGACCCTTAAAATTTTGGAGTGAGAAACATGCCTTTTTGGCTAGTGCTTAAAAATATGACAGTATGTACTAGGGCTACAGAGATTTTGGACTGCATTGGTGTCTTTGTGGTTAAAAAATTAAGGATTAATTTTGTTTTCAACCGCAGAAACGTAATGAGAAGAAGGCAGAAAGTGAGAAAAGGTACTATGAGGACAAGACGCATGTGTCTGGAGACTAATAGATGTTGGATCGTCTGGGGCACATACATGGTCAGGCGTTTGGCCCATATTTCTTCAGTTATTGTTACCAAGGATAATGGATTTTTCATAGTACTAACATCACAGATGAGCCAGCAGGGTTGGCGCTAGCATGTTTTGGTGATCCATTATTTTAAGATATCGTGTAATTGCTGAGTTAGTGTTGCAATGGATTTATATGTATGTGTATTGTTTTGTCCACTAAACTGAAAAGAGGATACAAGGGACTAGTATAAAATTGTGGAAAGAGGTGATGCTGCTTCGGGTGAACTCTTTGCCGTTGGTTGCTAGAGATGCAATCAATTTTCCACACCCATGCAGATCCTAATTTCCCACTTTTACAAAGAAAAGAAATCTCTCTCTCTCTCTCTCTCTCTCTCTCTCTCTCAACAGAAAAAGGAATTGCTATCTCAACAAATTGCTGTTATCTGTGGGAGCAAATTCTTCTTCATTTTTCTATCCCTTTAGCTGAAAAAGAATTATTATATGGATAAATTGCAAATGTATTTCTTTTAGTAGTGTGTGGCAGTTGTGCATTCCATCCCATGCCACCTTCTACCTGAACAAAGACGTGTGGATTGTATTCCTTGGAAATGGCCCGCTACTACCTGTTTGTGCCATAAATCCCCTTGTATAGGTAGCTGCCAACCCATGGTGGATTGGGGCTAGGGTTGTAAACGAACAAAGCTATCCGTGAGCTCACTTGGGATTGGCTCGATAAAGCTCGGCTTGTGCCTGACTCGATTATTAAATGAGCTGTTTGTGGACATGGAACTATACTTGATCATTAAATGATACATATTTGTATAAAACTTAACTTGCTCGTTTAAAGTTCAAGAACATACTCGTATATATATATATATATATATATATATATATATATAACTTATTAAATAGTTTATATATTATAAATAGTATTTATGCTTATATAGTATGTAGCATAAATACTATATATAATGTAGTCATATAGTGTATAACTATTTATAGTTAACTAGTGTATTGTGTGTATTTAACTAAGTTAACTAATTAGTTAATTGGTTTAGTTATATATAGGGAGAGCTAATTGGTTAATATATATAAAAAATTAAAAATTTAAAAAAATGTTAGATAATTTGTATATATAATAAACTGTTATTTTTTTTATTTTTAATCAAAGTCAATTTCATATATTAGTAATATTAACAGGTATATTAAACATTTTTTGGCTACTATTAAGTGTTAAGAGTAAACTCTTTTTCATTTTCCTTGTATTTGTTTGCTTACAAGTGTCTTACACCAATAAAATAAAATCAAGCATACATCTCTCACAATAATAGTTAGCTTGTCTGTCCCACATGAAAAACGCAAAAAAAAACTTTCTCACCTAAGTAATATATAAAAAGGATGTAAGCTTCTGTTACTGAGCCAAGGCTCTAGTTGTCTCACATGGATTGGCTCAAAAGGAGAGGCTTGAATTACAAAGTTGCCATCGATTTGTTGGTTGAGAAGTAAAACATTTTTACTAATATATTATTATTATTATTAAATTTAATTTAATTTGTCTCATTGGTATGAGTCATTTAAGCTATTATTATTTTTATTTTTAAAAGTTTGCATTAGCCGAGCCGGCTCGGCTCGGCTTGCCCGCTTGACTCGCCTATTAGATGAATTTGAGCTCGGCTCACACAAAGAATTTTTCTTGGTGAGCCAAGCCAAGCTTAAATTTTGGAGCTTGGCTTGAGCTCGAGCTCGTGGATTTTTTAAATGAGCCGAGCTTGGACAGCCCTGGCTCGCTTAAGCTCAGCTTGTTTACAGCCATAATTGGGGCCTTTAAACCTAAGAGTTGAGGGCTTGCCAATAATGACTTTACGCTATGGTTAACTCTGGTACTGGGCGTCTGACGTGGTCTATGACTCTTTGGTGTGAGTTGTAAGTTAGGATTACAAAGCTAGTCTTTCTTCCTCTTCACCTTCTTCATTTTCTCTTGTGAGCATCGTGTTGGGAGGAGGGGGTTCCCTCCTCTCATCTTTCTTCGTTTTGCCATCTCTCCCCTCTCTTCTTCCTCATTTATTATTATTATTATTATTATTTTTTTAAACTGCAACTTGAAAGTTAAATTTACAGTGTCTTTCTCCCTCCAACTACTCCTGCGCCACCCTTACAGATTCACTAGCTTGCACCACGTTCGATGGCCTCCCATGCTCTCGCGTATATAACCAACCACATGCCACAATATCTTTTGCCATTTTTTGACAGGTCGTTTGCCTCGGCATATTTGAGGTTCATTTTGTCAAACGGAGGAATTCTCAGGTGTCGTTTGTTATACTGAGTATCACAAGCTTTCCCCCTCCTTTCTCATTGGACCTTTATAGTTCATATTCTCATTTTGCCTATGGAGTGTTATAGATCTACTTATGATGTCTACCAAGCTTAGTACGCCGGGTGCCACTTACTGGATGCTACGGTGGTGCTTCTCTTCGATGCTTTTTATCAGTGTTTTGTAAGAAATTTTATTTAAAGTATGTCCATTATCTCACATATATTATTGTAATTATAAAATATATATAATTACGGTGTTAAGTGATTTATTCTAATTAAAGCTTATTCTATGAAATTAAATATTCTGAATTAAATTGTCGATTTAATTCTTGTGGAACAAGTATTTGATTTCATTAGTAATTTTATTTTGTGGAATCAATCAGCTGTATTGATTTTTTATTTCTTGATGAGAGAAATAATTAAGGTAACAGCTCTAATTGAGGGTCCCTGACCTACCTATAAACAAGGCATGTGTATTCCATCAATTGACACTCACTGGTAGGCATAGGTCAAAAGAACTTCTCAATCATTTTTAGTTTTTTAGTTTGGTTGTTGTAAAGTTGTTCTTCAACCTGCTTGAGCAAAACAATGGCCGAAGATACATATATATTAAATTATTTTCGCTGCTAATTTTATTGTTAATTAGCATTTAATATATATAGAATTCTTACATGTTTTTCTTTTTGCTATGGTTTTCAAGGTGACTTGCTTTTACAATATGTGCTGTTATTGGACTGTCCTTTTTAACCGCCATCAAAGGCAACCCTTTTCTTGGGCCGGGCCAATCTTTTGGTCCATTTTCAATAGTTTTTAGGTTTTTTTAGCACTGCTTTGTTGGTTATAGGGGAGTGTTTGTTGGACTAGTATTTCACCGATATTTTGTGTCTTTTTGTTTGATGCAATTTTTCCTCCTCTTTTTCCCCTTATATTTGCTTAGGAAAAAAAAAAAGAAAGAACAAATCTAGCATAGAGGAATGTTTGATTTAGAAGTGACCGGTGGATTCCTGGTGTGGTGGAATGTTCATGACCCAAACTGATGGGTGTCAATCCGATTTGGGATTTTAGCGGACTTGGATTTTGCTGACCTCTAGCAATAAGGGAAGTGTTACCAATTTTGAGGAATGTCGGCTTGTCGATGATGTTATGCTAGCAATCAATTGAGACAAAGGGGTGTCAACGATCTACTTGCACTATACATGTATTTTGTATTTGGGCAAAATACATTTTAGCTTTATGAACTATCACAACATTTTTATTTATGTCTCTGATATAATATTGTTCCTTATTGAGATGTTGAAATTACTTATTCAGCCCTTAATGCATCACATGCGTTGACCATAGTAATAACCAATTGAGCGAGAGGACCAAATTACCCATAAAAGGGTAACCAACGAACACACCCTAAAAGCTCCATCATATCGATCGGTGAAATGGCTAAGGCGTTTTTTCTTCTCAACCTTTAAAAGAATACACATAATAAAAGTTTAAAAACATAAATGATAGGTGATGATAGTTGAAGAGGATTTTAATTGTCTCGTCTCACGTGCTTTAATTAATTCGTAGCCTTTTGCATATATATCTTTTAATTTCTGGATCATGTGGTTTAATTTAATTTCCAAGAGATTTATAAATGCAGGCAGTAGATGGTTTTGAGATGATATGAGGTAGCTAGGTTTCGATCTGTACATGTAAATTTTAGGAACACAAAACGGGGGCAAATGGCTTACCGCAAATGCGGTCCAAGATAATTACGAAGGCCATGACAAGCTGAGTGTCAAAGCCAGGTTGAACCGCGAGGGTGAAGACATCATCCCCAAGCAATATCTTGTTGTTTACTCTCTTCCTAGCAATCTTTGCAACCATTTGTCCAGTAGTGCTGCTCTTTATTTTGCAATTTCGCCTTCTAAAACACCCTTCGATCCTGAAATCCGGTGTCTGATCAGATTGACCGTGTCCCATCACAACAATTGCCTCCACGTCGTCTTTGCTACTGTGTCTGTGGAAAAGCATTGATCCGCTTCTCATTGAGAATACCTTGGAATTTGGACTGCTTGTTCCGCATTTATCTTCTCCTCTGTATGCATTCCACTGATATTGCATGCTCAAGACCTGTTCATATATATATATATATATAGTCATTACATACACATATACATATATACTTTTCACAATATTAATTGGATGCACATACACACACACACACACACACACATATATATATATATATACTTTAACGTACAATTACAAACAGAGAGTAGTCGTAGCTAGTCGAGTACTTACAACTCGTAGCTAGTGGCCTGCTAGCTGGGAATTATTTAGTATCCATACCTGAGGTTTCAAAGTTAACAAAGCTTTCCCAGCACCGTCCATGAGGACCAGCCTTCCTCCTCCTCCTGTAATGCAACAGCTTTTCCTCGAATAGTTGTCAACCCGGAAAGCCAATCTTCCATGGTGGTCGAAAACAGTGAATCCGTCTGTTCCCTGGAAACTCATGCTAGATCGCTTCCACACGGTGAGCACGGCAGGACGTAGTAGTTGGGCATCTTCCTTCAACAACATATCATCAGGATGAATTCTGGACATGATTCTTCACTCTAGCTAATTTACACAAGGATGAGATCGATGGAGTGTAAAATAATCGACAATTAATTCCTTTAATTGATTCGGAAAGCTCAATACCGGAGCTTGGGGCCTTGTATAATATAGTGGAAATTTGGTTGCAACTTACAATATTCGACGTAGCAACGTGGAAAGAGAGACCTTTGTCTTGGAACTTTGTCTAGCTTAATGGCTAACACAACTACTTGCGTAGGTCCCCTAGCTTTATGCCACCATCAATGACACGGGCGCGCGGCCTACTTCTTTTTCTTTTTTTTTTTTTTCTTTTTGTTTTTGTACTATTGGCCACTCGATAAAATTATACACGCCAACATTAATTCAACCTACTTAATTAAACATGTCATAATTCTTAACTTTAACTAAACCTCAAATTTTATGTTAAATTCATATCCGATTCATGAGTCATGTAAAAAATTATTAATCCTAGCATCTACCCCATGATCAGTACGTACTACAGTAGCAAATTATAATTTATTTCTTTAATTTCCACCCACTAAATACGGGCGCGACTTCTCTTTAGAAAGTTGTTGCTGCCTTTAATTAATTAATACGTGATTATTAATTATGTTCATACGAAGCACAAATCTAAACAATTAAGTGCATGGTCGAGGAATTAAGGGGAATCATCATTGTGATTTGGGAACCCATTACTAAACATCATAATTAAGTAGCTTGTTTTGGATGGAGTTGGGCAATGCATGCAGGTAAAGTTATATGGACAAAATGACGCCCCTCGTACGCCGTGGGCCTAACTGTCGCGTGTGGTTTGCAAGTGATGATTACCATTTAGCATTTACCAATATATATAACATGAAATGGAATTCATGAGGAAGATACATTGGTTAGTGGTTACTGATTTCAATCAATTAGCTCTATCGTTCAAACTCCATGTGATCAAATTTGTCGTCATACTGAAATTTGCTTCTCTTTTTTCATTTGTCTATTTCAAGTGGAGATATTCTATCAACTTAATTGCTCTTGGCGAGTTGTATTCAAAGCAGGGCAGATCTATATATTCATAGTACATGGTTTTTGATTTTTGGTTGGAAACCAAGCTGATTTCTTGTTCTCTTGCTGCCTGTCATGATTCTGAAAATCCAAAAAAAAAAAAAAAAAAAAAACAAGAAATTAATGTCAAGTACAGGAAGGGAATAAGGATTAGAATGAATGACAGATAGATAAGTCAATGAAAGGATGATTTATGCCTTCATTAACAATTTGAATACTAATATTGGTGCCACTAAAATATTGGTTTAAGAAGTAGTTAATTAAGCAACTTGGTTTAGTGCCCCGAGGATTGAGTCACGAAAGCACTTACGTACTAATCACTTGTTGCATATGTGGGGTTATTATTGTCCTATAGGATAAACTAATTATGTAATATTATACAAGACAAATATGGATTCTTTGTAAGAAACTGGCATCCATTAACGCATTCGCCCGTACACCTTCCCCCCCCCCCACCCTCCCCGGGCAAAAATAAAAAATAAAAAATAAAAAAATATTGTAAAAGAAAAAGTGGGTGATTAATTAGCAAGTTCATTGCAAAATTAATTACCAATTAATAGTCACTCTAGTTCTAATTATGTTTCTTAGAAAATTGAAGAAAAAAAATTGTAGAAAACTAATGAGAATTATCAATTAATATTAGGATTATTTTGTTGTGGTAGAATAATGATGCTGGTCAGATGACAAAGACAAATTTATATCTAGCTAGAACCACATTCGTTATTGATTTGGACATTTTCGCTTCAATTCCCCAGATTCAGTTATGGAGAGTGATAGCCTCATGGGGTAGTGGAATTAAGGTGGTGTATGGTACAATTCTAAGTGCCCCATATGGATTAAGTATAATTTTAGTAATATACAAATAAGCGATCTTGATCAGTACCTTACTAATCGACTTAATTTTAAGGATGAGTTGTACTAAAATTTGTATAATTTAGCATTAAAGTCATCACCACATTGAGTATAGGGTCCAATATTGGAGTAGCGATTTTGTAGTCGAGTCACAAAACTAGGGAACGTCCTAGAAGCTGGATTACAATGTCTTGGTACTATATATGGGCGGGCATATATAGTATTTAGGGTTGAATTAATTAAATAACAAAGTATATATTATATGTAAGTGGCCTTATTAACATCAGCACTTGGAATATATAGCACATTTATTTAAGATTTGTATATGGGGTTGTATTCTTTAATGTTTAATCTATAGTTTGATAAATAGAAAGTGATAACACACGTTAGAGGCCAGGGCCGATTGTTACAGGATTAATTCATTTCTCTGGCCTTGTTTAACTAATCCTCTTCCTCTCATGCCTACACTTTTGGGGGGCACGAGGTTTTCTTTTAATTGGGTGGAGGGGAAGTGATAAGCAGTATCAAAAGCTTTTCGTTTTGTTTGTATAATATTATATCCCCAGATCATGAGTAGAACAGATGTCTTAATTACTACAACTTAAGCGAATTGCAATCTGACTAACTTCTCTATCCTATTATCTGTTATTAATAGACGACATTAATTAATAATATTGCTCGAGCTCAGAAAAATAATTCAATTGAAAAGAAAATTAAAGAAGCAGAAAACATTAATAATGAGGATCAGTCATGCGCGCGTCGATCCAAAAATGCTGCTTGCTTGCTGCCTTCACAACAAAAGAAAAATATATGTGTGATCGTTGGTCGTTGACTACGGAGGTACAGTTTGGGGCGACACTGTTTAATCAATCAAGCAATAGAAATTAGAATCGTGGGAGATCATATCCATATATATTTTCTCACCAAGTGAGTTAGCATAAGCGGAAGAATTGAAGACATAGTGTTGAATTTAAACAGAGACTGCTTGAAAGAATCTAGGTTGAATATGAACAGAATATCTAGAAGGATACACAAAGATATAAACATAAAAATAAATATAAAATGTTAAAGATACTTCAGTTGGAATTACAAATTCATAGATCAATATAATGAAAATAGGATATATGAAAATAAGTACTTACTATGATGCTATTAAATTAGCTTAAAAAAACTTTCATTGAATGAAACATTATGTAATATATGGATAGAACTCTGACATACATATTTGTGAAATATTACTGATGTTCAGTGAGAGAGAAGAGAAAGAGTATTCTAAAATTCAGAAGAATCGAATGTTTATTACAAACGAGAGGATGCTTATTTATATAAAAATAAAGATGTTGTAGGTGAACAGTAACAGCTGACATGAACAGTGATGAATGTTACCAAACAGTAATGGCTGACAAAACAGTGATGAACAGTGTTGAACAATAATGACCGACAAAACAGTGATGAACAATAATGACTGCCAAAACAGTGATGACTGCTGTGAACAGTGATGAACAGTAATTGATGTGTGTAGGCTTAGGCTTTCAATCTTCACCAAGATCGTAAGGGTCTTAGGCTTCTTGGCAAAGAGACTGTATTTGGTTTGCAGAAGAGGAGAACGAAGTTGGGCTTTGTTCTTTATAGTCTTCAACCCCTTCAGCTTTAAAGAGAAAGTTTCTAGATATATCTATATGACCAAAATAACTTTCGCTCTAATATCACGTTAAATGATTAGCATTTATGACAAAATTTTAAATTAATAAAAAAAAGTGAATCTAATTATTTAAATATAAATTTTAACAATTATAATGATTTCTTCTTTCTTCGTCAATCGTCCTATTTGTTTCTCGATATGTGCTTAATTATAAACTCTTGCAGGCTATGATCTGATTCTTTTCGCAATTTTACTTTATGTTACAGAAAATAGGTAATATTAAAAGTAAAACATATATGCTTGGTAGCTGGGAGAGATGTTAATTAATTGGGAATCTTTATATATATGGATATATAGTAACCAAACCCTGTAATCTTGTTTTCTAGAAAGCTGAAGTACCCTAAAATTTAACAATATTTCAACCCATTCTATTTAATTAACTCTGCATAAAAGAGCTTAATTAGAACAGCAATAACTTGCCTGATGCTGCACATCGATCATTGCATGTGAACATATATATATATATATATATATAAACAAAATACAATACCGTGGCAACTTTCTCGTGCTAACTTATAGAAGAGATGAGAATATTGTTATAAACAAATCATACGTTAGATACAGGGGCTTGGCCTTTTTCACCTTAATTCATTCTTTAATTTCAGCAAATAATTGTAGTCTACATACAAGTGTATATATCATTGATGTTATATATCCACGTAATTTTTTTTATTTTTTTTGTTGTGGAAATTGCGGAGGCAGGGAGGGAGGGATATTGATGAAGACGGAAATTAAGGAAAAGTTAATTTAGACAGCACAAGAGATACAGTCACACTTCTTGGGTACGAAAGCACAGACTCCATAAGGCTTGTTAGGAAGCTGGCAGTCGATGCCAAAGCAGCAAGGCATAGTAGTGCAGCTGGTAGTGGCGGCGGCAGCAGCGCAGCACTTGCATAACAAACAAAGCTGGAAGGGCGCTAACCTCCGTCGTGCATCGTGAGAATCAGCTTCAACCATCCGGTACTCGGTTAGACCCACGGGCTGTAGCTCATCAACTGGTGGCATCAGCTCCGCCTGGGATCCTGCACGGATCCATCATCCATGTAATTTTCAATTTACATGACAACGTACAAGGTAATTAGGTACTCACTTTTCAATTGAAAATCAGAATATATATATATATATATATATGCGGCAAACTTACCAATTAGGTTGACGATGAACTGAACAAAGATGAATAGCAACGGTAACAACTTCACGATGTTTGAGATTGTGAAACTGTCCATGGCTCATAGACGAACAAACATGCAAACACCACCAACATCCCCAGCAGAGAGAGAGAGAGAGAGAGAGAGAGAGAGAGAATTTAGCGTTTGAAAAGATTTGTGTGGTGGAAAGCAGTGGAGAAGAGGTTTGTTGGGAAAGTGGGGAAAACGAACGGATATTTTTGCCTCCCTGGATAAGGGGGAATCGACCACCAGGCATCAACGCAAGTTTTCCAGCTTTATCTGGGCACTTGTTTTTCAAATGCTGATGGACTCTGGTTTTAAAGTTAATTTTCAGGATAAGCCCACTCTAGCAGCGTCAATAAGTGTACCCGAGCCCATGCCAGCCGGACTCAGATCACAATATAATATCTGATTCTTCTCATTGAACATCCTAATTAATGTTATTATTATACATTAGAGTCAAACCTATAATTAATACTAAATACTAAACAAGATATCAATCAATTTAATATTATAAACTTATTGAAGACACAAACACCGGCAATTTTTGATGGCTAGCGGTTGTTGTTGATTTTCTGTCTTAGCCAAATATCGAAAAATGTTTTTAGCTAAAATTATTTTCTTAAAAATAATTTTATAATAAAAAAAATATATATTTTACATTGAAACAAACAGAGCCTTAGTTTGCCTGCATACTTTTCTAAGTTCTTTTTGATAAAATAAGAGTTGGCCTTGATATAGAGGGCTGACCTTATAAGGTTTCTAAAAAGGGAGTGTGTAGAGCAAGGTGCCACAATCATTTATGCAGCACATATATTTGATAGTCTAGAGGATTGGCCATCTCATATTGTATTTCTAGGTTTTTTTTTTTCCCCCTTTTTCTTCCGAAATATTCTTACTTCCTAAATTTTGGATGAGTTTTCAAATCTCCTCAAGATCAAAATAATGTTTTCAGGTTTATGTTGCTCATGGGCTCATGGCCCATGGGAAGTTGCAAATAGCAATGCCTATGGATAAAGTTCAAGAAATTAGCAGATTGTCACTAACGGTAATTTTTTAATTCCAAACTCCAAACTTCAAACTTCAAAGTAGCTTCTTACTCTTTTGTAGGTTTAGGAACATGCATTTGTTATCAAATATCGAATTATGAGAATAAAGAAACCATTAAAAAGGAATAAATAACAAAATTAGTATATAAATGATAAAGACAAAGAATAGGGAAGCCAACATCGAATGCATTTGAATGAAAAAGCGAAAAGTAGCTTAATTCTTTAAAGGGAAAATTATAGTTTACCTCCCCAAAGTTGACAGCGTTTTTCAATTCGAACACTAAAGTTTCAATTTTTGCAATCCAACCCTCCAAAGTTTTAATTTTTGCAATTTGACCAATTGTATCCAAAACTTCTCATATTGCCCATAACTTTTATTTTTTTATTTTTTATAAAAAAAATTTTTAAAAAAATTGAGGTGTCCATAGCCACCCCTTTTGGCCATCTGACCATTTTTGCACCCTCAAATTTATTTATTTATTTTTCATAAAAAATATAAAAATAAAAATAAAAATCATGGACAATATGAGAATTTTGGAATAATATTGGTCGAATTGAAAAAAAAAATTAAAACTTTGTGAGGGTGAATTGCAAAAATTGAAATTTTGATATTCGAATTGAAAAACGTTGTCAACTTTGGGGGGTAAACTGTAATTTTTCCTCTTTAAATAGATTGAAATTTAGGAAAATAGAGCAATCTCTCAAAAGCAATACCATAAAGGTTTAAACAAGAATTGGAGCATCATATTCAAAAAACTTGCGAATCTGTAATTAATGTTCGCAATGGTGAAATAGCTATTCACATGGCAATTCACATTTGGTAAGCAAATAGAACCAGAACATTGATACAAGCAAACAATAATCTTGAAGAAGATGATGCGGAAGTGACCGAGAGGCAGACTTTTGGCATCACCTCACGAATCTGTAATTAATGTTCGCATGGTAAAATAGCTTTTCACATTGCTAGAAGCACCAAGCCGGAGAAAAATCATCAACAAAGGCTTGGGATCACCAGATACCATGTACATGAGATACAACGAGGCAAACAAGAGAATTTTGTCATGTCAAGAGGGGGGAAACACACCAAACAAGCATACAGATGCGTGAGATTCCTCTCACCTAACCCTGCATGCCGCAGGGCCGCCAGGAGAACAATTTGGGTTGGGAGATCGACAACCAGCACTTGGAACAACGTTGTTGGCAAACCTGTGATGCATTCGGTAATTTGGCATTCCAGCCATCGCAAATTGACCACCACCAGTAGTTGATGATGATGAGACTTCCTTCACACCATCGCTACAACTTTGTAGAGGTTCCAAAGTTTCAACTACGTCACTCATTAAGGGCCTTGCTTTGGGATTCTGGCTCAAACAATAGTAAGCCAAGCTGCAGGCTTTCTGTGCTGCTCTTACCGAGTACTGATTCTCCAATCTAGAGTCGATTATTTGTAGCAACTTCCTCTTGTCATTCAGTTTTGGCCGGGCCCAATCTACCAAGTTCTGCTCCTTGCTTGGCCTCGTCTTATCAACAGACTTTCTTCCTGTCAAAAGCTCCAGAAGAACAACTCCGAAGCTGTACACATCACTCCTGGCAGTCAGGTGCCCTGCTCATTTCATAAACACCCCGTTCAGAAAAACAAATACACATAAATTGGTACTCCTGAAGTATAGGATACATGAAATCTAGACACATCCACAATGTATAAATCATGGCTTTCGTCATTCACTAAAAGCAATAAAATTAAAAATAACTGAAATGATTTGACACAATGGTTAGCAGAACAAAGATAAAAGGGCAACCAATACACCTGAGTTCCACATTTGAGCGTCACTTGTCTTGTTTACAATATAAATGCCGTTTGTGAAGGAGTTTGAAGCTATTATTGTTTTAAAGGTTTCAAATATGGCAGGTTTTAGGGTTTTGAGCAATGATCAACACAAAAGACGAAAGAAAAAAATAGATGAAAACAAAATGCTCAACAAGGGAAGCACCACTCATACATTTTCTTTTCTTTAAGGTTATCAAACAGATTTGTTGTGTCTTACTTCTATTCCTTGCTTATTGTTGGATATTATTATTAGAGGATTTGAGCAATGATCAACAAACATTGAAGTTTCCCAATCAAGTAAAATTCATGCTCAACTTCCAACCACTGTAAACACTGAAAACCTTGTATAAGACCAACACCTCTCATTCCATCAACATTTTTCTCGGGGTAGTGAACATAGTAGCTGAAGAACCAAAGATTTTCGATTGAATGCATCTGCCAGGTATCTTAATCTTTAAAAATCCAAGTTTCCAAATTAAACCTATTTTGAACAATGTCAGATCCGCTTGGAGACTTATATTAGCAATTGGGGACCTCTTACAAGTACAACCTTACTTGAACAGGATCTGTTCTATAAGCTCGTACCTTTGTATCCATGATCACTACGGAGATAGGGACCTCTTACAAGATAAAGATCCAAATTCATTTCCCAGTTGATTATATTTTTAATTATGAAATTCTTTTTCTATCTACCTATCGTCAAGTCAATGTAGTTGTTGATAAATCAAGCATTTTTTAGATATAAGGAAACTGTACCAGTCATCACATATTCAGGGGCAGCATAACCATAGGTACCCATTACTCGAGTTGATACATGGGTTTCATCACCTTGTGGTCCAGCTTTAGCAAGCCCAAAATCAGAAAGCTTTGCAGTATAATCCTGCAGACTCATTGGCAAATAGCGAGATGAATAGAAATAAATCATCCCCCTACCAAGAAGGGTGGCCATAAGAGGTTTAAAAAACACCAGCTAGGAGGAAGAAGGGAGGGGTAGGAAGAAACACCACTTACAGAGTCCAATAGTATATTAGAGGTTTTGAAGTCCCTGTAGATAACAGGCCTTTCAGCATTATGAAGAAAAGCAAGACCTTTGGCAGCTCCAAGAGCAATCATCATTCTTGTGGCCCACGATAATGGAACAGCCGCCTCTGAAGGCCTCAGCAAAAGTCATATTAACTTGAGTTAACAAAAACATTGCCAAAACTAAGTAAAATGTCATAGCTTTAAATGATGTCAGAAAAATATATAACAAATTTTGATTAGCAATGCCTTTCTCCCAATAAATCATCAAAAGCACAAAAATTAGATTGCTCACACTTTCATAAATTATTGTGTAATATGATTTCATTAAAGGGTGTCTCAAGTGTCTTGTGAACCAAACCAGGCAAAATTGACATAGCAAGTAACTAACTATTTGCACAAATATCATAAGATTTATCACCAAACATCAGCAGGTGTCACAAATATAAGTGCACAAAAAATGTATTTGACATATCTTCTGTGGTTTGATCCCTTAAAATTTTGCATATTTGATTCTACTGGTTTGGATTTGACGCTCTCTTAAACTATCTGCTTCACATGTTTCACAAAGATCAAGCAGAAACTGAGGATAACTCTCATGTGGTCATCAAACTCTGCATAAGTTCCCATAAGAAGTAGCATCCAAAAGTTGCTAAATCCTATTATGGGAAGGGAAGTTCAACTGGCAAATATCTAACACTCTTCACAAGGGACTTAGAATAACTAGATGCACTAGGAAACAAGTAAAACACATAGATGATGGTTCAGTTCAGCATCATCTTTGAAAATGTTGAGGGCTTGATTATGTGTTCTAGAGATGAGGTTAAGTGGTGGAGGTTGTACCAACCCCTTGAGCCGTGCAATTGCTCCCCACCATTTTGAGTACTTATGCTCATTGTCTAAACCCCATTGTAAACCACTTGAACCACTTAATTATGGTTAAAGGAGTTCTTGACTTTGCTACCAAATATGGAAATTTTGGTAGGAGTCCCCATAACAGAATTGGACTATTTTGACCGCATGCACAAATTTCCCCGGGTTCTTATGGGCTTAGAGAACTCAAAAATCAATCTTTCCCACTTATTGATTGAGAGCCATTAATATAGTTCAACCCATGAATTACATGGAGATCTGATTCTCACTCAAGTGAGATACCTTAACATCCTTTTTTTAAGGTCAAGCCCAAAACCCAACAAAGGCATTATTCTTTTGACTTGCTTGTTTTACTTTATTTAGTCATGCTTTATCTTGTATTGTACATTGTTGTGCCTATCTTCTTCTTATTTTTTATGGATAAGATAAAATTCATTAAAGCTAAAAAAGTTACAAGAGAAGGGGGTGGGGGACTCCTACAAACACCCCAATAAAAATAAAATACAAAGCTCAAAAAATTTAAAAAATTTTAAATTTTTTTTTAAAAAAATAAATAAAAAAATAAACTGGAAATGGGCCAAAGAATTGATCCGGTCAAATGCCCTCTCAACTGAAAGACAATAAACATTGTTGTGCCTATCTTGCTTGATTCAATTGAAACTGGAAAAGGCTATATTCCATCAACAAAGACCCGCTCTTAGGCCAGGAGAAAAGGGTGAGTAACACCTTATTATCTAACCTAACCCCGTTATTGCCACTTGGTTTTCAAGGGCTGGTTCTAGATGAAGAGCTCTTTCTAAAAGAAAAACAATAAGAGTAATAATAGTGAGAATACTATTACTTATAATTAATAATATTCTGCTCAGAAAAAAAAAATTAATATTCTTAAAAAAAAAAAGTTATTTTCTTATTTCATTAAAAAAAGTGACAACTCATCTTCTTCCTTCCAAAATAAATATTGCTCATCCCTTTGAAAATCGGGATGAGACCTTTCATGGACCACGAGGTATAGTGGTTCCATCCTAAACTACTATAAACATTTCACTAAAGCAAAAAGATAGGGTTGAGCGAATTCAAAGCCCATTCAACACTTCATGTTCCAGAGGTAGAACAGTAGTTTGGGATCTTAAACTCTTAGAGGACGAATATTGTGTGACATCACTAAGACTCCTACAGAAGGGGAACCAGATATGTACCAACTACCTTTCCCTCCCCTCAGAATTACCTCACTCTCCTGTCAAAAATTTCAGCTCTCAACCATCTTATGTAGCTTCTTACAATGCACCAACGGAAAGTAAGAATTATGGGCACAGAACAAGTTTTCTGGTGGTTGCAGGAACACTGCTTTGATCAAGTTATCAATCCTTTAACAGCTAAATCACAATGCCAATGAGATCGGTATAGAACTAAATAGAACTCCGCAAAATAGGAAAAAAAACAAAAAGCACTAAAACTGATAATAAGATAAAGATGTGCATACTTCGAAAGAGGTGATTCTCAAGGCTGCCGCGGAACATGAATTCGTAAACGAGTAACCTGTGGTCATCCTCGCAACAATATCCAATCAACTTAACCAGATTTGGATGCCTTAGCTGGCCGAGAAAGTTAACTTCAGTCTGTTATAATATCATACAGAGAAGACATGTAAGTACGTAAAGAAACGGAAATAGATAAAGAAAATAAATGTGCAGGAGAGAATAGAAGAATGGAAGGAAAGAGAGAGATTACAAGCCACTCTCGGTGCCCCTGAAGGCCCTCCTTGTTGAGAACCTTAACTGCAACGGGGAGGGATTTGAGGCCAACCCTGACATTCTCGTCGATGTAACCCTTGTAGACGGTGCCGAAACCGCCTTCGCCGAGAATATAATCGGAGCGGAAGCTCTTGGTGATAGTCTCGAGCTCGTATAATGTGAAGGCAATCACGTGGGTATAGAGGAGGGCATTCTTTCGGGAGTCCTCAAAGTTGCGAGGGGTTGAAGGATCGCTCAGATCTGACACCGACCGATTGTGCTTCTTGTCCTTGTCCTTGTCGGCGGGAGTGGGAGTGTTGCCATTTTTACTTAACATGTGGAGCTGTTGAACTGCTCAATTTAAAGACAAAAGCAAAAAAAAAAAAAAAAAAAGTTGTATCCATCACATTTGAGCTAAAACAGAACTTCCAGCTGAAATGCCCTTGAATTGAATAAATTATACAGTAATTTAGAGAATTAACAGTAGAAGAGCTATGAAAAATGAGCATGAGGAAGAAAGAGGGAAAAACAAAGCCCTAGATCTGAACTCAAGATGGGGTAGGAGAAATTGTGAGGAAAATCAGTAATTAAAAGAAAAAAAAAGCAAGGAAAGGGAAGATAGAAGAGACGAAGCAGAAAAGCAACCTTGAGCATGGGAGACGACAGCAGATTCCTCTCGAGTGCCGCAGTTGCCCATCCTGTTTGTGCTCTGTGATGCGATTGCAATGCAGCTGCAGCTGCTGACTTATTATCACTGATGCTACAACTAATGGCAGTGACAGTGGCAGTGGCGGTGGCGGTGGCGGTGAGGTTACAAAAGCGGACACGGTTGTTGGTTGTACAAGAAGAGTAGGCGCTCGAAGTGGGAGTGTTTGCGGTTCTGATGGACCAGACCAGAGTTTCATTCTTCAGTGCCTTTTCCTCCTCTTCCTTATTTTTCCCAGGCAAATGGCTATTTCTATAATAATCTCTCTCTCTCTGTGTACCGTGACTTTCTTTTTAGTTAGTAAAAAAAAAAAAAAAAAAAAATTAAGAAGCATTATATACTTCTATTTTCGTTAAGGAAATTTCGTAAAAAAAATACATAGTTATATTATATATGGGGAGAGGTGTATACTGGTAATAAAATAAAAATACCAAATAAATAGAAATATAAAAGAAATTGTTATTTTGTATTCTCTTGTGTTCTCTGCTAACATAAAAATTAAAAGGATTAAAAAATACAAAATAACATATCTCAATATAAAAATCGCAATAGCAAGTAGTCTGCGGTTCCTCTTCGCTGCAACAACCCGTGGGACCAGGCTGTTACGGAACCGCCTCCACATTTCTCCCGCTATTATTGTACCCTCTACACCATCAACTTCCGGCGTGGTTGAAACATATTGGCCAAGTCGGAGTCATTAACTAATGCTCCATTTTTTTGGGTAACGCATTAACTGTTGCTCCATTGAAGCCACCGCAACTAGATTCCAATAATTACCAGGCTACCGGCGATTGTGTAAAAAAATCATAACAACAAAAAAGGAAACAAAAAGGGGGGGGTGGGGGGTGTGTTTTTTTTTTTTTTTTTTTTTTCTAATTGGTGGGGGGTGTGTTGCTAATGATTGTATTGGTCAAGTTTGAAATCGCATGAGAATTTAGTGATTAAATTTGAATTTTTTATAATAATTAACCATTCAAACCCAATAATTACTAACAATTGTGACGAAAAAAAAATCGAATCTACAATTTTTACATAAAAATTACAAAAAAAAAAAAAAAAAAACTTTCATGGGAAGCTCAAAGAATTTCCAAAATAAATTGATGGATGACTCTCTTTTTTCTTTCTTATGTTTTTCCAAGCATAAATATAAAGTTAATTAGATAATAAAAAAGAGATATGTTATACAACATTCTCTAAACCATTTCTCAATCATCTTTTTTGTAAAATTATTATTGAATTTATGGACTCATACATAAGTTTCACAAATTCAATAATAGATTCACCAATTCATTATATATATATACTGTCATAATTCTTGCTTTTTAAGTGGTGTTTAGCAAACAACATCAAACACCACCACGCTGGCTAGGTGTAAAAAACCCAAATTAGTTTCTTATTTTCCTTGGAAGAAAATAATATGACAAAAAGGAAAATAATAGTAAAGGAGTCGGTGGGGAATTACATAATTTAATTGGTGTGGAGGTGACATTTGATGGTCTCTTCAAAAATTTGGAAGGAAGTTAAGTGTAGAGGCTTATTTATAATTTTTTTGCATATCACAGCGGGGAGATGTGACCAAATTCTTATACCACAATATAAGTAAAACTTATTACAAATAAGTCTAATCTTCGGAACTGATTATATATATATATATATATATATTCCTTAATTTACCTATTTGAATCGATGTGATGGATCAGTTTATAGGCCCAACCTAAAGGTAGCCCGAACGTAGGTCGACGTTGAGCACGAGGCCCAACAAAAGCCTTAATCGTTCTTGTTCCGACCCAAAAAAGACAAGGAAAAAACAAACAGGCCCAAGAACAAAGATGTCGTTCTTGTTCTTGTCCACTAGTACTCCTTGACTCCTTGATAAATACCCTTATCCACACAACACGCTCAGAAACCAGAAGTGAGTCTAGCAATGGCTACGGCAGCAGTGGCGGACTGTAGATGGAGCATGGCATCTCTGAGGTCGGCACTTCCTTCAGTGGCAGTGTTTCCCCATACTCCCCCTTCCTTTCGGATACCGCTTCCTGCATTCCAATCATCACCATCGTCATCATCTCTCAGCCTCTCCCGTCGTCCCAGGACCCAGCAGATTGGGGTTCCTTACACGGGTCTCTCTCCCCTAAATCCTCTCCTCTCCATTGGCTCCTCGGGTAAGTTATCTCCTTCCATTTCTCTACCTTCTCTTTTCCATATGGATTTTTGCATCTTTATTCTCTCTTAGCTTGTAAAAAGTTGGATTACCCTATTTGATCTCTACGCAAAACCTAGTTTTAGTTTTTCATGAATTCAATTTTGTTTTTCTATTTTTCCTTCCTGTTGAAATTCCCCATTGACGCGGTAAAATTTTATTTTTCCCTTTTGAGCTAATATCCATTTACATTTTCATACTTGAGCCCGGAAAAATGACAAGGTTCATCGGTTCCCCCAGACCCACAATTCACCCCTCATTCCACGTTAGTGGAGGTAACATTTGTTACGAATGCTTTTGCTCTTAACGACTTATATGCCTTCTCGCAGAGTACACAGGTTTTGAATATAATTTCACCATTATTGATAATGGGTGCCGGTTTTTTGCCATGAGACATGGCAGGCGAGTGCCCAAACTCAACAGGCCTCCCGACCAACGACGGGCGCTCCTGCGAGGCCTCACCACCCAGCTCCTTAAACATGGTCGGATCAAAACCACTAGGGCAAGGGCAAGTGCCATGAGGAAGTATGTTGACAAGATGATCACACTGGCTAAGGAAGGGTCTCTTCATAAGAGGAGACAGGCTCTGGGATTTATCTACGAAAAACAGATCGTGCATGCCTTATTTGCGGAGGTTCCAGACAGGTATGGGGATAGAAATGGCGGGTATACAAGAATCATTAGAACGCTCCCAAGGCGAGGGGATAATGCGCCCATGGCATATATCGAACTTGTTTAGGTATTAACTTTTCTGAAGCCAATCTATGCATAACTTCCTATTTTGCCTGCATCTCTGTAGGTTTGAGATAGGACCATTTAGACGAAGGTGTGGAATTTCAATTTTTGTAGTACAAAGAGATGGACTTAGCTTATAGATGCTTGTTCATGCCAAGTGGTTCAGCTTAGACTCTCAATGTATCTTTTGAATGTTCAATTTACTTCTTTAAATTGGGTGGATACTTCCCGGTGTAGATGGTAGGTACAATTAGAAAAAATTATATATATATATATATATATATATATATATATAAGAATCCCAACATTCTTGAACGGTTAAATCTAAATGTTTTGCTTTTTGGTGTATCGTTATTTGTTGAGTCGTAAGAGATCATGCTTTCTTTCATTATTATTCCTTTTCTTTTTTTTTGTATTGACTATTCCTTTCTTGACCTCCCCTTTGTCCATCTAACTTTTCCAATATGAACTATTTGGTATTTTTCTTTTTTCATAGGTAAGATTGGAACCTAACAAACATCCATCTCAATTTCCTTCTCACAGAATGCTCTCTAACTGTTGCTAAACACTTTTCAAGGATTCTGACAGGGTTTAATTGAGTTTGGGTGATGATTTGTGAGGAATTTGTAATGATGGAAACAGATTTTCTTGAAAGAGTACTCCATTTAGGGTAGGGGTTCACGTCTTTCAATCTCATTTATTTGAAAGTGAGCATACCTGTAAGGCCTTACATTCACTGGGCTCGTTCCCTCCTTGAGTGGGATTCGATGATCAAATTCAAGAGCTAGTGGAAAAGTCTTAGGCTCTTCAATCACTTGCTAATATTCATGAATGATTTGTTGAATTTCTCTAGTTGTTTGGGCCTCGTTGGAGTGGAGGCAGTTGCCGGGTTCCATCCCAGATTCGGTTTGGGGTTATATTTTGGTGGCTTTGCTCGCAAGCTCAGTCTGGTTCAGTTCAACCTATCTTATCTTTTCCTTGCCAATTTGATCATCTCCTGTAGCGTGCATGGCTTAAACATTCGGACCTCAGCCATATCATCCTTCAGACCTCTTAGAAATGTTCCAATCAAAGCTTTCTGCGGCCAACCTGTCACCTAATTGGCCAGCCTCTCAAACTCTCTGGTATTCCCTTAGAGTGCCATTTTGTTGGGTTCGAAATAAAGCTTCATCAGAATCCTCGTAGTCTGTCATTGCAAAACAAGCAAGAAGTTCTTTTTCAAAAACCTCCCTCGTAACTGGTAAACTTTCCTCCTGATACACTTTTTTCAGCCACTGCCACCACTAATTCACTCCACCTTCAAGGTGCAATGCAGCTAACATTGCCTTCTATTCTTCAGTTGCTTGTTGATATTCAAAAAATTTTGGGTGACTCGGTCAAGCCTCCCCATTGGGTCCTCTCCTGCATAACAAGGAAACTCCATTTTAATGGGCTTGCTTGAGTTCAAATGGTGGTTGTCATCTCGTATATGATCGTGCCATGAGGAAGAACCTTGGTCTCTAGATCCCCTTTTGGTATGACGATGGCTGCCCTCCTAGCTCTTGGACATGGTGTCAAGGATCTCATTCAAGGTACATTTGAAACTCTACATCCTTGATGCATTCCTCTGAGAGTTGGCTATCATATGTTATAAGGTTGGGTATCGGTTAAATTGGTGACAGCAGAGGTATTTTTGCCCACTAAATCAAAAAATTCAGTTAAGTCGTTTAATTAACTGACTTCGTACCGACAAGATTAAATTTAGACTATTCAGTTAAGTCGGTTAACTTAGTGAAGTCGGTTAAATGTCGGTCGGTTAAGTCAGTTAGTTGTGAGCTTTTTATATTGGGCCAAGACTATTTTTGTGGGCCAAAATGGATTTTTTTTGGGCTAAACAAGTGATGCAAAAAACAATTGTGGGCCAAGGTTAGTTATGTTGGTTTAGTTAACCGATGAAATAAAAGTTCTATTGTCTACCAAACCAAACTGAGGTCAAAATAAGTTTTTTATTCCAACTACCGACCACTGGAAGTCCATAGGTGGTCGGTAGCTGTTCGGTGGCAATTGGTAGGCGACAATCAGATATTCTGCCCACCCCTAATATGTAGCATGCATCCCTTCCTTAAGTTCCTGCATGTCAGCTTCTAGCTTTTCAATCCTGTCCTTATTCCTAACTTGGATTCAGAGCGAGGTAAGTTTTTTATTCCAACTACCGACCACTGGAAGTCCGTAGGTGGTCGGTAGCTGTTCGGTGGCGATTGGTAGGCGACAATCGGATATTCTGCCCACCCCTAATATGTAGCATGCATCCCTTCCTTAAGTTCCTGCATGTCAGCTTCTAGCTTTTCAATCCTGTCCTTATTCCTAACTTGGATTCAGAGCGAGGTTCATGGGGTTTGATTGAGTTTGAGTGATGATTTGTGAGGAATTTGTAATGATGGAAAGTGATTTTATTGAAAGAGTAATCCACTTAGGGTAGGAATTCACCAGCATACAAGGTGTTCGATCAAATGACACAAATGAGTTTTTCCTTATGCTAATGATTTTTTTTATTTTTTATTTTTTTTATAGAGAGACTACTGCAAGCAACAACTCTTAAGGATAATGACACCATGCTACTGATAAGAATCCCAAACTACGTAACCCACTAGACCTTTACCCCGCATCCTTTATCTTGAACTACACTTATCACTGCCCTAATCAGATGACACTGATACAAGTACTTTGGATTTCGCTTCCTGCTCCTTCTGTTCTCATCAGATTCATTGTTTGCGCATATCTCCATTATCTTCCTATCACTCTATATGTAATTCCTATTTTGACTACATTTATTCTTTGAATCGTTACCCCTGAAACTGATAGCATTCAGTGCTGTACGGTTTGCCTGGAAGGCTAGAACAAAAGTTAGGTACTCCTTTGAAAAGCTTGTCAGCATGAAGTGTTTTCACCATGCCTAGCAAATATCAAATGGAACTTGTCACACTTGATCGGTAATAGTTATTCTGTTTCACCCAAGTATTTGGCTTAAATCTGTATTTTAAGCATTGTTTATCGTAAAAATCATTGTCATAGACTCAATACCATGTCTAGTCACTCACATAGCTTCTCTAAGATCTACATGTTGGAAGGTTTATCATTGTTAATACGGTGTAATTGATTGATTGGCATTTTGATGGATGGCAGCTAAAAGAACACTGGGGCTTAACTTGGGACTTGGTTGATGATCTGGAAAGGGATGCGTTATATTGAGAGTCTGGTTGATAATGGAGGAGGGGCATATTGTATTGATGATCATGGAAGCGTTACCTTGTATGAACTCTAGAAAGAAGTTTTTGACATGGTGGATTAGTAATGACAGATAAGTTAAGGAGTAGGTTGAACAAATGCCAATTATGGCTATTAATGCAAGGAACTTCAAATGTAGGAGGAAGGATGAGGAAAGGGGATGGGTTAGGTATTGTTTTCTCAGTTGTACAAGATTTTTCTAGTTTGGAACGTTACACTTGATAATTATGTTGGGCGACCTCATTTTTCTGCATTCACTTTCTTGATACACGTCACTTGTTTGGAACCTGAGGTGCTTTGATGGTTTTCCTGATTCTATTTGCATTTACTGGAAGGTTTGAGAATATAGCATTGGCTGAAAAGGTCAGTTGAGAGGGAGAAAAGATGTAATGAAAGCTCAGTTGGCTTTATTGCGTGTATGATACATCTTTCTCATGAGCATGTGAAGGCCCTGTTAATATTTAGACGTGGAACATTCCAATTGATATATTATAGTCAGGCATTAGAAAAGATGTCTCCAGTAACTTGGCTTTTGAATGTTAGGGCTTCCCAAATTTCTTCAGTCTTTTTAGGGTGGTTGAATTTCAAAAGATTTCTAAGTTTTCAGCTGTGACAAAATGACTTAAATTCTTCCCCTAGTCCCACTCCGTGCAATATTAACCTTTCCTTTGTGACTGGAGTCGAAGAAAAGATATGTTCAAGATCTTTGTCTCAAGTTGCTTAAAACTTCTAAACGCACACGGAACATATGACGCAGAAACTTCAAGATGGATATTTTAGACGAAGTTTGCAATATTGACACACTAGACAACTTTTGCTAATTCAGCTTCAGCGGTGGGGGTGGGGTCCCAAATTCCAATTGGGTGTCGGGTGGCCAATTACTCCATTTCCGAGTCAAGGAGTCGGGTTTGTCATTAGAATGCTTACAAGTTACATGTGTTCATTGCCACGAACGTTTTAGACGTGTCATTGCATTTGCGGCGCCTATTCTAATATAAGCGGAGGAGGCATTCCTGTTCATACGGGGAATTGAGAATCTGAATCTGGGAAGTGGGCCTTCTTACTTGGACTTTATTGTATGTAGCATCATAAAAAGGGGTTTAAATAGGGAGGATCTTTAGTTGCTCCTTCCAGACAGGTCAAATCATAACCCCACCAAGGGCAGGGCAGCAGGAAGTCGGTAAATAGGAATTAATGGGGATTGGGGAGAGTCTCTCCCTAACATCATCATGCTCATGAAAATTCAAACCCGTGTTGTGTTCTCCTCACGTAGTAAAAGTCTTCATTTTAGCATTCCTCTATAGATTGTACACAGGAGATACTTGTTTGCCATCCTGTCATACATGCACACCGTCAGATGAAAAGACCCTTAAACCGGGCTGTTATTAGAGTTGGACTTAACTCTTTGTCCTGTATCAAACATTCAAGATTTAAATAGATGATTATGAAGTGAATGGGTATAGAATCATATTCTTGTATGATACGTGTGGTGTGGGAGGTGAGATAGGGAATGGGGAATTGGAATTTGGGCTCTTCCACTTTCACTATGCACTACTCATGGTGCGCGTCGCTAGTTACCACATGAAAATGACCTCCACTTTCCTTCTCCCTTTTCTTTTATATCTTTTCCAGAAAAGATTTTTAAAAAAAAATGATCAAATATAATTTTCGTTCCCATCTTACCTTGATCTATTGATAACATATCTCATCAACTCATGATGTGTGTTTGATTATGGTTGTAAATATTGATCTCTTCGCTATCCACAGTGGCAGTGAGGAGGAGGTCCCACCTACACGGCCGCCCAAAGAAACCATCTCAATGACCCATGAACGACAATGACGTGTACTAGATCCCCACCTCTTCCGGCTTCCGTATTGTAATTGGAACCCAATCATACTCTTTCAATTTTTTGTTTTCCTAATACTAAGCAGCCTGAATGTGATGTTTTTTCATCCAAACATATATAGTTGTTGTTAATATAATAAGAAAAAGAGGTTTAATAAAATAAATAAATAACTAGTGGTCATTGAGAGTTTGTCATTAACTAGTCCCTCCCAAAAAATATATTATCATTATAGGAAGTGCATTACAAAGTTATGATTCATATGCTGTGCGATTCTTTTTGTGTGTAAATTAATTTCGAGTTCAAGACCTATCATCAAAACCCACGTAGTTTATACATTGACAGATATACTTAGAAATTGAGTCCTTATCATCATCTTAATTGTAAGTGAAGTACACGTGGCGAACTGACAATAGGTTGATTTTGCTAAACTTAATCTGTTCATGGGAATGAAAACAAACTAATTAGTAGTAATGATGGCATATATTATTAATTGAAACCTTTATTTACGTTATCTAAAAGTCTCCCTGGATATAAATTATATGTAAATATAAAGCCAAAAAAATAATAATAATAAAAAAGTCAGAGGTCCAACACTTTGATATGACCCTTGGCCCTTGGGGGGAGATGGAGGGAGGCGCACAAGCACAAACCGCCCAAGCCAATCAGGATTGTTACGAGCCTATTATAATACACGAAGAAAACAATAAAAAGGAGTATATTATAAATATCTGGCATCCTTCTCCTTTTTGTCCACCGCGAAACGGTCCTCAGCCACACGATATTATTCTACTTATTTTATTAGGTGCAATTATTTTTATCGGCCTTGGAAGTAAAGATAGGGGTGGGTGATGTTGACTTTTTATCATTGTTTTTCAGTTTACTAATTCAATTTCTTTATCATACTTCATCATGACCATTACCCACCACCTATATATATATATATATATATATATATATTTTTTTTTTTTTTTCTCTCCAACCTTTAAAAAGAAATGTGACATCATGTGATGGTGGCGCATTAGCATATTTTAACTTTTATTGATGTCGTTTAACGTCCGTTCACGAAACCTATTCTGATTTGGGCCACCAACCAACCAAAAATTCCAAAGCGTGTATATATAAATAAATCCGGAGGACTCCATTGGCAAGTTGCCTCTCTCTCTCTCAAACACTCTCGCAGCGTCTCTACAGAATAAGAATACATCAGCAACATTTCGATTACGGTAATGACAAAGGTATTCCCCAACAACTTATCTCAGAGGCTCAATTCCACCCCGTGCTCCCCCGACGGGAATGGGGACGCGGCAATCCTAACGGTGTGGAAGAAGTCTCTGCTGTTGAACTGTAACGGATTCACGGTATTCGACGGCAAGGGGAATCTGGTGTTTAGAGTGGATAACTACTTGGCCGGCCACAAGGGTGAGATCGTTCTCATGGACGCTGGGGGCAAGCCTCTCCTCACCATCCGGCGCAAGGTATGTGATCTCCCTACTCCCTAGCCTCTCTCTATTGCTGTCCGAACAATATAAATTATATATAATCGATTGGATTAATTACAACTGATGGATGATATATTATATATGACCTTAATTCAGAGGCTGAGCCTAGGGGACAACTGGCTGGTGTACGACGGAGAGACGGCCGTGAATCCCAGATTTTTGGTGAGGAAGCAGGTGAATATTCTCAACACAAAGTGCTTGGCCAACGTCAGCTCAGGCAGTAACAGTAACAACGACAACGATGAGGAAAGTGGGATTACTTGTTCATCATCATCCACCTCCAGCAAGAACCTTTTATATCAGATCGAGGGTTCCTACACACAACGATGCTGCGCGGTGTTGGACAAAAAGCGGAGACGCGTGGCGGAGATCCAGAGGAAGGAGTCCGTGGGAGGAATGACCTTCGGCCTCGACGTATTCCGCCTCGTTGTACAGCCTGAAATCGACGCACCGCTCGCCATGGCACTGGTCATTCTTCTAGACCAGATGTTCGGATCTTCCAGACGCCTTTCCCATTAATTAGATTCCACCGCTCAAGCAATTGGATCGAACCGACCGAACGGATCATCCTTCGTTAGCTACACACCAGCCGCACTACCACGTACAGCTACCGCCACAGCTCATGGCACTATGGCAGGCCCATTTTTCGTCTTTTTTTTTTTTTTTCGTTTTTTTTTTTTTTTTTTTTTTCGGTATGGATATATATATATCTTCCCAACCCTTCTCTTTTTCTTTCTGGGTTTTCTGTTCCACTCCCCCACCTCCCCCCCTTTTTTCCTTTTTTGTAAGAAGATGGATGCTTGGTTTTTTCCTTTTATATAAAAAACCAGGCTCCAACTGAGGATGTATATAATTCTTCAAAAACAGGAGAACCAAAAATGACACAGTTTTTTTTTTCTTTTTTTCTTTTTTTTTTTTTTTCCTACACCCTATACTTTCTTAGAGCGACGACGCAGAAATAGATTTCGATCATATATATCATTGTTGAAAGAGTGTTTATGTCGGCTCCTAAAGTGAAAGGGAAAAAGGATACCCACTAACAGGGCAAGTCGCCATCAACCGACGCACTTATAGCTATTCCGGTTAAAGAGTAGGGAGAAAGGCTCAAACTAAATCCTGAGCTTTTCCTTAGCGGGATGAACCCGTAAAGGCAGATAAGGCTCCACAACACCACAACAGGATCCCAACACCTCTCTCCTCCTCTGCTCAGCCAAGGACCTAAAGCCAGCTAGAAAGCAGTAAGCTATTTAATTAAGTAGGCTCGAGATGGTTCTAAGGGCCTCTCTTAGTCTGAGTACATCTTATCCAAAGCCAAACCCCAAACCTAATCGGACTGTACCGTCCTTGCCTTACCTATCCTAACACAAGGTAGCTGTAGCTCTCATTCCCTAGCTGCTAAAAGTACGAAAAAAGCCACCATTCCTTAGCGCTTGTGCTAAGGAAGGGCAAGTACCTCCTCTTCCTCTATTTCCTTCCATCTTTCTAAAACTCATGTGTCAGAGGAAACAACAAGGTGCTAAATAAAATAGGAATGATAGAATTTATTTATTTTTTAATTATTTTTAAGTCTATAAATTTGTATGAAGTATATAAATTTAATGATTAATATATTAAATTTGTAAGATAAAATAAAAAATAATTAAATAAAAAAACATTGAAAAATTATTGTCCACACCTGACCTAAGAGGTATGATGGTGAATCCTACGTGCACCGAAGGAGAGACGTTTGAAAGGTTAAAACGATCATGTCCATTGCTTGGATTCCAATAGGCCTCTTCGGCCATATAATGGGCCTCCAGAAAAAGAAAAATAAATCTCCCTCAATTTATTTTTATTTTTTTTAAAAAAAAATACCCCGTGCCGGTCTGCATAAAACACTTTTTTTCCTTTTTCTCGATGTTTGTTGTGGACAGAAAAACGCTAATCAATGAAAATAAATTCTGAATTTTCCTTAATAAAGTGGAGGTCACTAGTTCGAATCTTCCTTCCCCTCTTGTGTGGACATGTAAAAAAATATATATATTCCGAATCCGTGTGGGCCTATCGTGTAGGATGAAACTGAGCTAATGGGTTAATCTTAGGCCTTGGGGTGCAGGCCGGGTGGCCCTGTCGGCCTAATTTCCCAGAGAGAAACTTTTTTCGTGCATGGCTTTTAATCATTAAGCTAACTATTAGAATTAGAGAATATCTAGTTAGTTATAATAAATGGGTATTTTTATTTTTTAACTTTTTGAAAGGATAAAAATATCATTTCACTATAATTAATTGAATATTCTCCAGTTCAAATGAAATGGAAAAGAATATCCTAATTCCTAACCACCAAGCCATCAGAAGTCTTCTGCTTGAAGACTTATCTCTTAACTAATATTACTTAGCTGCATTAATGCAGGCTATATATGAAGACAAGTATCGTTTCCTTAATTTTGTTTATGTTCATCCAAGACGTTGACTTCTCTTGCTTAAGTTTATTATATCGATGTAATTGAGCTAACACTTCATATTATTTATACATGATGCAATGATTATGCAAGTATAAGTATTTGATTTTTCCCACGCTTGCTGAGAGATGAGAAGTCTCTGTTATATATATATATATATATATATATATATATATTGGTGTAACTCCATTGCTTGAGTGTGAGTTGAATGGTTTGTTTACCCTGTTTGTGCCTCTGTTTTCCTTGAAGCTTTAAACATGTGGCTGCAGTATATATATATATAGATATAGTGTGACTCCATTGCTGGAGTGTGAGTTGAATGGTTTGTTTACCCTGTTTGTGCCTCTGTTTTCCTTGAAGCCTTAAACATGTGGCTGCAGTGATCATACTACTGTTGCGTCTCAGAGAACAGAAGTTCCCCAATTTTACTAATTCAATTTCTTTATGATACTTCATCATGACCATTACCCACCACCCATATATATATATATATATATTTTTTTCTCTCCAACCTTTAAAAAGAAATGTGACATCAAGTGATGGTGGCGCATTAGCATATTTTAACTTTTATTGATGTCGTTTAACGTCCGTTCACGAAACCTATTCTGATTTGGGCTACCAACCAACCAAAAATTCCAAAGCGTGTATATATAAATAAATCCGGAGGACTCCATTGGCAAGTTGCCTCTCTCTCTCTCAAACACTCTCGCAGCGTCTCTACAGACTAAGAATACATCAGCAGCATTTCGATTACGGTAATGACAAAGGTATTCCCCAACAACGTATCTGAGAGGCTCAATTCCACCCCGTGCTCCCCCGACGGGAATGGGGACGCGGCAATCCTAACGGTGTGGAAGAAGTCTCTGCTGTTGAACTGTAACGGATTCACGGTATTCGACGGCAAGGGGAATCTGGTGTTTAGAGTGGATAACTACTTGGCCGGCCATAAGGGTGAGATCGTTCTCATGGACGCTGGGGGCAAGCCTCTCCTCACCATCCGGCGCAAGGTATGTGATCTCCCTACTCCCTAGCCTCTCTCTATTGCTGTCCGAACAATATAAATTATATATAATCGATTGGATTAATTACAACTGATGGATGATATATTATATATGACCTTAATTCAGAGGTTGAGCCTAGGGGACAACTGGCTGGTGTACGATGGAGAGACGGCCGTGAATCCCAGATTTTTGGTGAGGAAGCAGGTGAATATTCTCAACACAAAGTGCTTGGCCAACGTCAGCTCAGGCAGTAACAGTAACAACGACAACGATGAGGAAAGTGGGATTACTTGCTCATCATCATCCACCTCCAGCAAGAACCTTTTATATCAGATCGAGGGTTCCTACACACAACGATGCTGCGCGGTGTTGGACAAAAAGCGGAGACGCGTGGCAGAGATCCAGAGGAAGGAGTCCGTGGGAGGAATGACCTTCGGCCTCGACGTATTCCGCCTCGTTGTACAGCCTGAAATCGACGCACCGCTCGCCATGGCACTGGTCATTCTTCTAGACCAGATGTTCGGATCTTCCAGACGCCTTTCCCATTAATTAGATTCCACCGTACCGCTCAAGCAATTGGATCGAACCGACCGAACGGATCATCCTTCGTTAGCTACACACCAACCGCACTACCACGTACAGCTACCGCCACAGCTCATGGCACTATGGCAGGACCATTTTTCGTCTTTTTTTTTTTTTTTTCCGGTATGGATATATATATCTTCCCAACCCTTCTCTTTTTCTTTCTGGGTTTTCTGTTCCACTCCCCCACCTCCCCCCCTTTTTTCCTTTTTTGTAAGAAGATGGATGCTTGGTTTTTTCCTTTTATATAAAAAACCAGGCTCCAACTGAGGAGGTATATAATTCTTCAAAAACAGGAGAACAAAATATGGCAGAGTGTTTTTTTTTTTTTTTTTCCCTACACCCTATACTTTCTTAGAGCGACGATGCCGAAATAGATTTCGATCATATATATCATTGTTGAAAGAGTGTTTATGTCGGCGTACCTCCTCTTCCTCTATTTCCTTCCATCTTTCTAAAACTCATGTGTCACAGAAGAAACAACAAGGTGCTAAATAAAATAGAAAGGATAGAATTTATTTTATTTTTAATTATTTTTTAAGTTTATAAATTTGTATGAAGTCTATAAATTGAATGATTAATATATTAAATTTGTAAGATAAAATAAAAAATAATTAAATAAAAAAACATTGAAAAATTATTGTCCACACCTGACCTAAGAGGTATGATGGTAAATCCTACGTGCACCGAAGGCGAGACGTTTGAAAGGTTAAGACGATCATTTCCATTGCTTGGGGTCCAATAGGCCTCTTCGGCCATATAATGGGCCTCCAGAAAAAAGAAAAATAAATCTCCCTCAATTTATTTATTTATTTATTTTTAAATTTATCCCATGCCGGTCTGCATAAAACACTTTTTCCTTTTTCTCGATGTTTGTTGTGGCCAGAAAAATGCTAATCAATGAAAATAAATTCCGAATCCGTGTGGGCCTGTGGTGTAGGATGAAACTGAGCTAATGGGTTAATCTTAGGCCTTGGGGTGCAGGCCGTGTGGGCCCGTTGGCCCAGTTTCTTAGAGAGAAACTTTTCTCGTGCATGGCTTTTAATCATTAAGCTAACTATTAGAATTAGAGAATATTCTGTTAGTTATAATAAAAGTGTATTTTTATTTTTTTACTTTTTGAATGGGATAAAAATATCATTTTACTATAATTAATTGAATATTCTCCAGTTCAAATGAAATTGAGAAAAATATCCTAATTCCTAACCATCAAGCCATCAGAAGTCTTCTGCTTGAAGACTTATCTCTTAGGTAATATTACTTAGCTGCATTAATGCAGGCTATATATGAAGACAAGTATCGTTTCCTTAATTTTGTTTATGTTCATCCAAGAAGCTGACTTCTCTTGTTTAAGTTTATTATATCGATGTAATTGAGCTAGCACTTCATATTATTTATACATGATGCAATACTTATACAAGTATAAGTATTTGATTTTTCCCACACTTGCTGAGAGATGAGAAGTCTCTGTTATATATATATATATATTGGCGTGACTCCATTGCTTGAGTGTGAGTTGAATGGTTTGTTTACCCTGTTTGTGCCTCTGTTTTCCTTGAAGCCTTAAACATGTGGCTGCAGTGATCATACCACTGGTGCTTCTCAGAGAAGAGAAGTTCCCCAATTCCTACTAGTATGTGGATCTTTTTATTTCCTTTAGTCAATGTATTTTGTCAAGCGATTTGCAAAAAGGGCAAATTGTTGCTTTTATTTTGTAGATATACAACGTTATTATTTTTATTTTTTTAAAGAAGTGAAAGGTGACAAAAGGAGAACAATGAAAAATATATTAAAAATAACATAAAATAAGACATATTGGTCAAATAATGGAATTTTGGTAAAGTCTTACTACCAAGAAGAAGAGAGCAATCATACCTCTAATAAAACATTTTTTTCATTAATCATAATTTGACAGAACATTTAAATAGACATTGTAAAATAAATCTTAACCCTAATTTGACTCACTTTGGGCTAAGCCCATTATCTAATTATAAAATAACTTTAACCCTATTTTGACCGACAATGGACCAAGCTCATTATTAAATTATAAAATACAAACTCTTAAAAATTATAATATAAAACCTAAATAAAACTAAAGATTAATTTATTATTTTCTCATCCCGCATCATGACATCAATTGAAGGTGACCCGCCCTAAAGAAATTCAAATTGCTTACAATTACATATATATACAACTTGTTAATTTATCTTTTATATATTTCAGGGTAATGCTTGTTTTTATTAGTATTATTTTCCCTTACCTTCACGATCTTTGCAATTATTGAGCCTTCTTCTCTTTCTTTTTTTTCGTTAAGAGGTCAACAAGATTTTTTAAAAATAATGATTAATCCTCTAGGCCTTACAGGTGACATATAGAAAGCAGATTATATATTGGTGACGGGGAGGACAAAGAAAAAGATGGCGGATAGAGATAGAGACAAAAAAGGGTTTATATATCACCTTACACCAAATGAATCGTGATGCCAAAACGTCATATTAGATGCATGCTTTCTTTCTTCTTCTTCTTTTTTTTTTTTTTAAATTTTTTTATTGATGTCAATTCCTGTATGAGTCTGTATCGAAAAATTTTATACTTTAAATAAAATAGGCTTTTTTTTTTTGGGGGGGGGGGGGGGGGGGTGTTAATTCACGATAACTATGACAACTATAATGAGTTAAAATTTGGATCTAATGAAGATTTTAATTTCCGAATAATTCTTAATTATCATATAGGATTTTTTGTTTTGTTTTTATTTTTTCAAGTTTAATAACCTAACAGTACTATACTAGATATAAAGTTACACAGTGCACGATGCACCATTTGACCATGTCGGGGAAAAAAAAAAAAAGAAAAGAGAGAGAGAGGAAGAAATAGAGGAAAATTATGTAAAAATGGAGAGAGAGGGAGAGCGCCATGATGACGGTTGGTTTCACCTAACACCAAGCTGGTTTCACCTAACACCAAGCTTGACCTTCAGGCCGTGTTTGGTCTGAAGAAGATGGTTCGAGAGTTGAATATTTGGAATATGCCTCATTGGACTCTTTCATTAACTATTATTGTTCTTCTCAATGGTACCAATTGCAATATTGCAGTGGCACCCTGAATTGAGAAACAGACATACATGCACTCTGCCAATCAGAGCGTTTGGATCGTATGTTTTAACTTGTAACTTAAAGTCTTAAACCATGGTCCATGAGCAGTTTTCATGTGTCAACACAATTTTACATCATTGTTTTTTATTTTTGTGAATCTATGAAGCAAAATAATACCACTTGATCTTAAAGTTAAAATCAGGTGATAGGGGACAAGGTATGTGATCTCCCTACTCCCTAGCCTCTCTCTATTGCTGTCCGAACAATATAAATTATATATAATCGATTGGATTAATTACAACTGATGGATGATATATTATATATGACCTTAATTCAGAGGTTGAGCCTAGGGGACAACTGGCTGGTGTACGATGGAGAGACGGCCGTGAATCCCAGATTTTTGGTGAGGAAGCAGGTGAATATTCTCAACACAAAGTGCTTGGCCAACGTCAGCTCAGGCAGTAACAGTAACAACGACAACGATGAGGAAAGTGGGATTACTTGCTCATCATCATCCACCTCCAGCAAGAACCTTTTATATCAGATCGAGGGTTCCTACACACAACGATGCTGCGCGGTGTTGGACAAAAAGCGGAGACGCGTGGCAGAGATCCAGAGGAAGGAGTCCGTGGGAGGAATGACCTTCGGCCTCGACGTATTCCGCCTCGTTGTACAGCCTGAAATCGACGCACCGCTCGCCATGGCACTGGTCATTCTTCTAGACCAGATGTTCGGATCTTCCAGACGCCTTTCCCATTAATTAGATTCCACCGTACCGCTCAAGCAATTGGATCGAACCGACCGAACGGATCATCCTTCGTTAGCTACACACCAACCGCACTACCACGTACAGCTACCGCCACAGCTCATGGCACTATGGCAGGACCATTTTTCGTCTTTTTTTTTTTTTTTTCCGGTATGGATATATATATCTTCCCAACCCTTCTCTTTTTCTTTCTGGGTTTTCTGTTCCACTCCCCCACCTCCCCCCCTTTTTTCCTTTTTTGTAAGAAGATGGATGCTTGGTTTTTTCCTTTTATATAAAAAACCAGGCTCCAACTGAGGAGGTATATAATTCTTCAAAAACAGGAGAACAAAATATGGCAGAGTGTTTTTTTTTTTTTTTTTCCCTACACCCTATACTTTCTTAGAGCGACGATGCCGAAATAGATTTCGATCATATATATCATTGTTGAAAGAGTGTTTATGTCGGCGTACCTCCTCTTCCTCTATTTCCTTCCATCTTTCTAAAACTCATGTGTCACAGAAGAAACAACAAGGTGCTAAATAAAATAGAAAGGATAGAATTTATTTTATTTTTAATTATTTTTTAAGTTTATAAATTTGTATGAAGTCTATAAATTGAATGATTAATATATTAAATTTGTAAGATAAAATAAAAAATAATTAAATAAAAAAACATTGAAAAATTATTGTCCACACCTGACCTAAGAGGTATGATGGTAAATCCTACGTGCACCGAAGGCGAGACGTTTGAAAGGTTAAGACGATCATTTCCATTGCTTGGGGTCCAATAGGCCTCTTCGGCCATATAATGGGCCTCCAGAAAAAAGAAAAATAAATCTCCCTCAATTTATTTATTTATTTATTTTTAAATTTATCCCATGCCGGTCTGCATAAAACACTTTTTCCTTTTTCTCGATGTTTGTTGTGGCCAGAAAAATGCTAATCAATGAAAATAAATTCCGAATCCGTGTGGGCCTGTGGTGTAGGATGAAACTGAGCTAATGGGTTAATCTTAGGCCTTGGGGTGCAGGCCGTGTGGGCCCGTTGGCCCAGTTTCTTAGAGAGAAACTTTTCTCGTGCATGGCTTTTAATCATTAAGCTAACTATTAGAATTAGAGAATATTCTGTTAGTTATAATAAAAGTGTATTTTTATTTTTTTACTTTTTGAATGGGATAAAAATATCATTTTACTATAATTAATTGAATATTCTCCAGTTCAAATGAAATTGAGAAAAATATCCTAATTCCTAACCATCAAGCCATCAGAAGTCTTCTGCTTGAAGACTTATCTCTTAGGTAATATTACTTAGCTGCATTAATGCAGGCTATATATGAAGACAAGTATCGTTTCCTTAATTTTGTTTATGTTCATCCAAGAAGCTGACTTCTCTTGTTTAAGTTTATTATATCGATGTAATTGAGCTAGCACTTCATATTATTTATACATGATGCAATACTTATACAAGTATAAGTATTTGATTTTTCCCACACTTGCTGAGAGATGAGAAGTCTCTGTTATATATATATATATATTGGCGTGACTCCATTGCTTGAGTGTGAGTTGAATGGTTTGTTTACCCTGTTTGTGCCTCTGTTTTCCTTGAAGCCTTAAACATGTGGCTGCAGTGATCATACCACTGGTGCTTCTCAGAGAAGAGAAGTTCCCCAATTCCTACTAGTATGTGGATCTTTTTATTTCCTTTAGTCAATGTATTTTGTCAAGCGATTTGCAAAAAGGGCAAATTGTTGCTTTTATTTTGTAGATATACAACGTTATTATTTTTATTTTTTTAAAGAAGTGAAAGGTGACAAAAGGAGAACAATGAAAAATATATTAAAAATAACATAAAATAAGACATATTGGTCAAATAATGGAATTTTGGTAAAGTCTTACTACCAAGAAGAAGAGAGCAATCATACCTCTAATAAAACATTTTTTTCATTAATCATAATTTGACAGAACATTTAAATAGACATTGTAAAATAAATCTTAACCCTAATTTGACTCACTTTGGGCTAAGCCCATTATCTAATTATAAAATAACTTTAACCCTATTTTGACCGACAATGGACCAAGCTCATTATTAAATTATAAAATACAAACTCTTAAAAATTATAATATAAAACCTAAATAAAACTAAAGATTAATTTATTATTTTCTCATCCCGCATCATGACATCAATTGAAGGTGACCCGCCCTAAAGAAATTCAAATTGCTTACAATTACATATATATACAACTTGTTAATTTATCTTTTATATATTTCAGGGTAATGCTTGTTTTTATTAGTATTATTTTCCCTTACCTTCACGATCTTTGCAATTATTGAGCCTTCTTCTCTTTCTTTTTTTTCGTTAAGAGGTCAACAAGATTTTTTAAAAATAATGATTAATCCTCTAGGCCTTACAGGTGACATATAGAAAGCAGATTATATATTGGTGACGGGGAGGACAAAGAAAAAGATGGCGGATAGAGATAGAGACAAAAAAGGGTTTATATATCACCTTACACCAAATGAATCGTGATGCCAAAACGTCATATTAGATGCATGCTTTCTTTCTTCTTCTTCTTTTTTTTTTTTAAAAATTTTTTTATTGATGTCAATTCCTGTATGAGTCTGTATCGAAAAATTTTATACTTTAAATAAAATAGGCTTTTTTTTTTTGGGGGGGGGGGGGGGGGGTGTTAATTCACGATAACTATGACAACTATAATGAGTTAAAATTTGGATCTAATGAAGATTTTAATTTCCGAATAATTCTTAATTATCATATAGGATTTTTTGTTTTGTTTTTATTTTTTCAAGTTTAATAACCTAACAGTACTATACTAGATATAAAGTTACACAGTGCACGATGCACCATTTGACCATGTCGGGGAAAAAAAAAAAAAGAAAAGAGAGAGAGAGGAAGAAATAGAGGAAAATTATGTAAAAATGGAGAGAGAGGGAGAGCGCCATGATGACGGTTGGTTTCACCTAACACCAAGCTGGTTTCACCTAACACCAAGCTTGACCTTCAGGCCGTGTTTGGTCTGAAGAAGATGGTTCGAGAGTTGAATATTTGGAATATGCCTCATTGGACTCTTTCATTAACTATTATTGTTCTTCTCAATGGTACCAATTGCAATATTGCAGTGGCACCCTGAATTGAGAAACAGACATACATGCACTCTGCCAATCAGAGCGTTTGGATCGTATGTTTTAACTTGTAACTTAAAGTCTTAAACCATGGTCCATGAGCAGTTTTCATGTGTCAACACAATTTTACATCATTGTTTTTTATTTTTGTGAATCTATGAAGCAAAATAATACCACTTGATCTTAAAGTTAAAATCAGGTGATAGGAGAAGGTCAACCTCGTGTCACAAATTTTTTTCTTTTCTTTAAAATTGATTCTCTCCCTCTCCCTGTCCCTCTCTCTCTTTCATTATTTTCTCAATATTTAAGTTTTGATCTAACTAATCCATACTTAATATTTATTTTATTTTATTTTGTTTTGTTTTGTACCACATGACTTGTTTTTCGTAATGTAATGATTTTATTTTTACCTTATCATGGAGACACCTCGTCAGATGTGTTGCTAAGTGCTGTCAACTGAAATGGTTTTATTTTTACAGAATATTATCACCCACAACCACTAATTTGAAATAAAAGAAAATTCAACTTTTTATTTATTTATTTATTTTTTATTTATCACGGATTGTGAATTTGGTATAAATATAACAATAAAGTTAACAGATTAACAGTAATTAGTTTTTTTTTTTTAAAAAAAAAATCCAATAAATAATGCCTTGTTTGGCAGTAAAAAGTAGGAAAACAATGTAAAGGAAAGAATATCTGGTAATATTCGTTTTGGGCGGTCAATAATCCAACAGTATATACTTTTTTCTAGAAATATCACGTGCATTGGCATGCGACGCTCTTAAAGTGCTCAAGCGAGCGTAAGACCGCCAAGTATGAGACAATCTCAATCAGTCGACGGTCTAGGAGCGTTGGCGCTACAAAGTTCTGTATGGACAGAGAATCTTTATGACGTAACGCGGCGGTTTTATTGGCTGAATAGATCTACTAGTGTAGGAGCGAGAGCACTGGATTGTTGGAGGTGCTTTGTCCCCACGCCAAGTGTACCCTAGGCCTAGGTGGTGGAACGATGGCTTTCTATGGGAAGTGGTTTTTTTTTTTTTTTTTTTTTTTTTCTAGGTATATATATATATATAGTGTCTATTGCGAAGCAATCCTGGTAGTATCTCCTCTGTTCTTTTTCTCAAAGCTTCTTCTCTGTTTTGTCGATTCCAGTGAGTTGTAATCGTACAGAGGTAAGTTGGTGTTTCTCTGATGGTAGTATTTTCGGTCGATCCGTTTTCTAATATGTTGTATTATCACTGGTAGTAGCGTTATTGTGCGACTGTGATTGGTTGATTTTGATTTGGATATTTGGATATTTTGATGGTTTTCATTGATTGATTTTTGATCTGACCGAGTGGGGCGTTTGTGTAGTAGTTTGTGAACATGGGGACCTCAGGATTCTCGTGGAAATTGCCGGAACACCCAAAGCTTCCAAAGGGTAAGACCGTGGCCGTGGTGGTTTTGGACGGCTGGGGCGAGGCCAAGCCCGATCAGTACAACTGCATCCATGTGGCCGATACACCCACCATGGATTCCCTCAAACAGGTACTAGTGAACTACTTTACTTTCATTTGCCATCGGATCCATGGCTTAATGGTCTACCCGATGCATTTGTTGCTTCTTGATTTTGTCTCAACGTGAGATCCATGTGGTTTTCTCCTCCACTCTACCATTTTGTTTTCCTTTAATTTTGTATTTCTAGTTATGTTGATTTGAACTTTTGATTTTGCGGCTCAAGAATTTTTGTTCTCGATTTTTAGGGGTACTCTTACGTGTTTACCGACTGGTTCTCTACGTCCTCGTCTTTATATATATATATATATTCGAAGCCAAGATTCATCTCATCAACTTTTAACTAAGAAATCTGTTTTCTTTTGATCTTGTTAGGGTGCTCCTGAGAAGTGGAGGTTGGTTAGAGCTCATGGTAAGGCCGTGGGCCTTCCAACAGAGGATGACATGGGCAACAGTGAAGTTGGTCACAATGCACTTGGGGCTGGTCGCATCTTTGCCCAAGGGTAAAGCTTGTCTAACCCCCACCCCCCGCCCCTATTCTTTTTTCTTCTCTCTCTCTCTCACTCTCTTTTTCTGTGGGCAATCTCTACACAAATGTCTGATATTATTTGCAATCGTTTAGAGGAGCCAATGGTATCATAATTTGAGAAAAAACTATTCATTCAACGATCTATGGATCCTCTTATTTTTGTTGTTTGAATTGCACTGATGCATTGCATTGGTGGATATAACAAACTATCTCAAAGGAGTATTGACGTGCACATCATTCTAGCTATTCAATTATATACTCAGGGGTGCATTACGCTTTTTTATAAAATTTCCAGTACTTATAAAAATAAAAATAAAAATGCTTCTGTTATGTTCAATTGCAACCCGTGCAAAATTGTTTCATGGTTTTGGCTGTTTTTGTAGCCATGTTAAACATAACCTGTTTTCTGTATATCCTTACTTAGTAGGTCCATAGTGGAGGTTTACCTTTTTCTGTTGGATACTATTATATAAAGCAACTAAATAACTTCCTGGTTATTGGTTGTACCATAACCAGTCCATAAGTTGTTTATCTTTTGGACCAGTGATTGTGGGTTTCATTGTTTTCCAATATCCATGAAAACCCATATGGAACTCGTGACTTGATAGCTGGATGTAACTGGATGCAGTATTTGAGGTGTTGACTTCAACTTTGGTTTCATCGAAACACACATGGCAGTGACTTATTATACTCTGGGCTGTAAAATGCTGAGTTTGATTATCATTGGATATCCATTTATTGAACAATTAAATTAGTTCTTAATTATTTTTTATAAGAAGCAATGGATGTATCAAGAGTTATTGGTTAGGTAAAAACTTTTTTACTTTTAAACTGCTGTGTGCTTAGTGATGGTATTCACTGAATAAGCTAGGGACTCCTCCTTGGGTCTAACTTCACATGTTCTGGTTGCTGGATCACGCTTTTGTCTTCTTTGTGCATATGTTCATACATATGAATATATACGCATGCGTGCGTGCGCTCAATTGTGTATTGGATAGCGATTTTTAGTTTCTTTTGTGGTCTGAATGCTGAAATACCCTTTTTTTTTTTTTTTGGCTGAATACAGTGCAAAGCTTGTTGACCTTGCTCTTGCCTCTGGAAAAATTTATGAAGAAGAAGGTTTTAAGTACATAAAGGAATGTTTCGAAAATGGCACATTGCATCTCATTGGCTTATTGAGTGATGGTGGAGTCCACTCCAGGCTTGATCAGTTGCAGGTAGGTTTTATAGTTGAAGTCTCATTTTTTATCAAGTTGTACGCTGGCTGACCTTCAATTTTTTTTTTCCTATTTGTATTTTCCCTGTGCAGTTATTGCTTAAAGGAGCTAGTGAGCGTGGTGCTAAAAGAATCCGTGTTCATATTCTTACCGATGGCCGTGATGTTTTGGATGGTTCAAGTATAGGATTTCTTGAAATTCTTGAGAATGACCTTGCAAAACTACGTGAAAAGGGTGTTGATGCACAGATTGCATCTGGTGGTGGTCGCATGTATGTCACAATGGATCGTTATGAGGTATGAAATAGCATAGATACGCGTCCTGTTATTGTTATCATTTTATGTTTTGTTTTTTGTCGTTTATCTTGTGCTTGTTCTTGTTTCTTAAGATATTTAGTGAACATCAGCATATAATTCAAATGGTCTATTCATCACTGGGTAGTTTGGCCAAATATAAGAAGTTGCTAGTTAGTCTAGTCAACTTGCATTATTACTGATGTGTACCTAATACATAGTTGCATATAGTACTCTGGATCTTTGCCCAGTCATGAAAATCACCTGATGAATAGATTACTATAGTGCCAAATTGACCTTAAAAGGGATGATGAAGGTGGTGGCTACCATGCCCCTAGAAATTAGAACAAGGATGCAAGCTGCTACCTATGAATGGTTTCCTTGATTATCATTGAGGATGCCAGTTTGTATTTTTTTTTTCCTTTTAACTATCTGGATCGATCATGTTTGTTACTGATTATTGGAACTTGACAATAAATAAGAATAAATGGGTCTGTTGCAGAATGACTGGGATGTTGTCAAACGAGGATGGGATGCCCAAGTTCTTGGTGAAGCCCCTTACAAATTTAGAAATGCTGTTGAAGCTGTCAAGAAACTGAGGGAGGAGCTAAAGGTTAATGACCAGTACTTGCCTCCATTTGTTATTGTTGATGAGAATGGGAAGCCTGTTGGTCCTATAGTTGATGGTGATGCTGTGGTTACAATCAACTTCCGAGCAGATCGTATGGTTATGATTGCTAAGGCACTTGAATATGAAAATTTTGACAAGTTTGATCGAGTTCGATTCCCTAAAATCCATTATGCTGGTATGCTTCAATATGATGGCGAGTTGAAGCTCCCAAGCCGTTACCTTGTTTCTCCTCCAGAGATAGAGAGAACGTCTGGTGAATATCTAGTGCACAATGGTGTCCGTACTTTTGCTTGCAGGTTAGTTGTCACTCACTTCATATGCCCATCCTTGTTACATTTTGTGGCATATTAGTGTTTTTCTGACCATGAATTCTGCTCTTGAAGTGCAGTCTCCTCTGTGGGTCATTTCTTTTTGTTCTTTCTGTTTTGGATTTGAATATGTTGAGTACTATAAAATGTGTTAGGAACTTATTCATCCCTTAGCTCAGTCGGAGCTGGCCATTTGAAAAGGAGAGATTCTGCCTTATTTGGGCAAGGGAAATTCTGTTATGGGAAGTGGAGAGCAATATGTCATTCTTTTATCTTGCTTCTCCAGAATGCCAGAAAAATATTGTTGTGGCTTACTTGTATCTTCCTTGACACAATTTCTTTTGAAGGACTGCTTGCAGTTCCTTTTTTTGTATGCCTTAAATTTTAGGTCGTTTGTAGATGATCTTTTAAGATGCAGTTTCACTTGACACTGCACCCATATATATAATGCTTTCTCTCTCTCTCTCTCTCTCTCTTACATCAACAGTGAGACTGTCAAATTTGGTCATGTCACCTTCTTCTGGAATGGAAACCGCTCTGGATATTTCAATCCAGAACTGGAGGAATACGTGGAAATTCCAAGTGATAGTGGAATTACATTCAACGTCCAGCCAAAGATGAAGGCATTGGAGATTGCCGAGAAAACGAGAGATGCTATACTTGGCGGAAAATTTGACCAGGTAATTCATTGACTAATCACGTGATGTTCGTGGAACATGGTTTCATGTCGAACAAATGTTGACATGTCATTGAACTTGTCTGTCTAGGTGCGTGTTAACCTGCCAAATGGTGACATGGTGGGGCATACAGGTGATATTGAGGCCACAGTTGTGGCTTGCAAGGTTGCTGATGAGGCTGTCAAGGTAAGAAGGTTTTTCTTTCTGTTTTTAACTTCAGACTTTGTTATTTTGGTGGTCTGTGGCGTTGGAAACCTATAAGAGTAAATTCTAAACCTTTTATTTCAGTTTGTGCAAATTGGATCGGTATGAAACCTTTTTTTTGATTTATTTTTTTTCTCATCAGATTTGGTCAAAGGGTTAAGGGGGTCACGTTTTTTTTGATAAATAGGAATTAAGTGTTTACTTTAACAAGGAAACAAATAAATGTTAGAATATGAAACTTGATACTAATGAGCTCTAGATCAAATGAGCCAAAGGAATAAAATGATATGTAACAACATAAATTCCAACCAATGAGCCAAAGGAATAAAATTATATGAGACGGAGAGGAGCTTTAATTATGTCTTTTCACCCTTTATTTGTTTTCTCGTTTTTTATCTATTAAAAGAAAAGCCTGCATGTTGGCTGACTGGAGAAACTGTCAAATTGCAGATTATCCTTGATGCAATAGAACAAGTGGGTGGAATTTATGTTGTTACTGCAGATCACGGGAATGCTGAGGACATGGTGAAGAGGAACAAGTCCGGGCAACCTCTTCTCGACAAGAATGGCAAACTTCAAATACTCACTTCTCACACCCTCGAACCAGTAAGTTCATTGAACTCTTCTTAACCAATCATATGGGAGACTGAAGTGGATTAAATATTTTGTTTTGGCTAGCGTGGTCACAGATATTCCTCCTGTATGGGAGCTATTAATTTGCAAAGAAGACTGCTTTTTGTTTCTTGGGTTGTTAGTGGAGGGACTTCTGCCTCTATAAGCCAGTTTTGCAAAGTTTAGATATATTGTGTAAATTTCAATAGCTTGGGATTTCATGGGTGGCCAATGCTTTTTTGTTTCTTTGAACGGCACCAGAAATTATAATCTTTTCTGCGGACTCTACTACTTGCACGCTGTCCCCAGGATTTTATAATTGTTATTGGTCTATTGAGTCAGCTTTGCTGCTAATGTTAGTATATATTGAGGTATGTTAATTCTCTAGTTCTAAAACATTGTTTGGATTGTTTCTTTATTTAGGTTCCAATTGCAATTGGAGGTCCTGGATTGGCACCTGGTGTCAGGTTCCGCAAGGATATTCCTAATGGTGGGCTTGCCAATGTTGCTGCAACTGTGATGAATCTCCATGGGTTTGAGGCTCCTAGTGACTATGAGCCAACCCTCATTGAAGTAGTTGATAACTAGGACAGCATAGACAATGAGCTCTTTAATGCCCCAATTAAATGAGCCGACCTTCATCAAATTCAGAGGCCGTGGGGCACAGCACGCAATCTTGATAAAAATAAGTTAAAAACTTTATTATTTATGTCACCATTATGGTGGCTTTGGTATTTTGAATCAACTTCTTGATAGCTGTCTGTGAAGGTTGACAGAACAGGATAGTTAAAATGGAATTTTTGTTTCATATTTTCAATCATGATTATCGTCATGATGCGGCTGTTTTCAGACACCTGTTTTAGATTGGATCGTTTTCAAGTGAAAAATCTTGATAGACTCATAGACTTGATCTATTAGCATATGTATGCTTTAATATTTTGCACTTGGGACTAGCTTGCTTGGATTTTCTTCTGTTGAAGTTCACATTCACGCTGTTATTGCCTGTGGCTTTTTTTGCATGGTTGCCTGATTCAGTCTGATGACGCGACGATTCTGATTATCAGACAGATGTGACTACCAAACAGTAAACTGACATATATTTTCCACTGTATCTGATTCTCGAATAGGTATCCAACAATCGACTCTCCACCCCAGATTCCAGCTAGAGGGAGGGAAAAGCTCCTCAGTGGATGGGCTGTACACACCCCTTTTGGTCTGCTGTAACAGATCTCCTTCAACACAACTCCTCTTATTCTCTTATGTAGACCTCTTTTTTTCTTGAAGGGTTATGAAGAGCTCTTTCAAATCTGGTTTAGGTCGAGTTTGACGTATTTGATGTTTTGTTGTACTTGTTCCACTCATCTAAATATATATAAAAAATTATTCAACAACCTACTCTCCCTAGTAATCAAGAGTGGCTCACTATATTTTAACTTTTAACAGTAAAGAAGAACTTACACGAAGTCGATATGTTTTACATGGTAGTATCGAAATATAATTCAAAAGAAACTTGCATTAGGGTCTTGCTATCTACAATTTAGTTGGTATATCCAATTTGGGAGTGTGCTGTTCAGATTGGATTGTTTGCCATATATGATGATAATTTTGTTTGTGTAAATTAGTCCTTGCGTTGCACTCAGCTTTCAGCAACATTTGACCTCCAATTAAAACTAACTTGGCAACTTAACTTAGATTTGCACCCAAACTAATTTTCACACTGAATTTGCCAATATAAAACCTAACAACATCAAATATGATTTTTATTATTAATAACAAGAATTTAGCAGCTATCATTATTTTTACAATTCTAACATTTATCCTTTCAATAGTTATCATATATTATCCATATTTTGAAAACCATAACCCCTGAAAATTGAAATGTTTAGGCTGTGTTTGGCAATGGAATAGAAAAAGGGAGTGGAAAGGTACTGTAGCAGATTTGATTGATATGAGAGAAAAAAATAATAATGTTTTGTATAAAAAAGTGAAAAATATATATATATATTTTGTAGTAATTTTTTTTATTTGAATAGTAATAAAAAGTGACTGATGTGATGTAAAAAGTAAAAATATTAGGTTAATTTTGAGAATAATTTTTTGGGTTTTTAGGTTTTGTCCGGTCCGACTCTTTACCAAACACAGCCTAATGTTTAACAAAATAAAAAAAATTACTTGATAGAATTGAGAAATCCAACAAATGAGTATTGGTTGTTGCTAAGTACTTTGTGGATCAAAATTTCCTAAAATTCGCAACTACTTTACTTTAGTGAGTAGATTCCTTCCTTCAAATCTCATTGAAGGAATTCCTATTCAAATTTCCTAAAACGTTCTTTCCCATCTACTTCATTGTGTTGCGTGGGTTGGTTGGTAACGGGAGGGAGGAACGTTGTAAAAGTGGCGCTTTCCGTTCCAATTTGAATTCAAAATTCAAAGGAAGGGACAGCAACATGTGCCACGTGGGTAGCGGCGTAGCGCTCCCCCCCCCCCCCCCCCCCTTCCTTTAAAGAAATTTGAAACTTGGATTGGTGATCGTTGTTAGGGTTTGTTTTGAGGGAGGGAGAGAATCGAGATCGAGATCGAGATCGAGAGAATGGAAAAGTACGAGAAGCTGGAAAAGGTCGGCGAAGGTACCTACGGGAAGGTTTACAAGGCGAAGGACAAGGAGAGCGGAGAGGTGGTGGCCCTGAAGAAGACGCGGCTGGAGATGGACGAGGAGGGCGTTCCTCCGACCGCTCTCCGAGAGGTCTCCCTCCTCCAGATGCTCTCCCAGTCACTCTACGTGGTCCGCCTCCTCTGCGTAGAGCACTGTGTGAACAAGCACGGCAAGCCACTCCTCTACCTCGTCTTCGAGTACCTGGAAACCGATCTGAAGAAGTTCATCGATTCCCACCGCAAGGGCGCCAATCCAAGGCCCCTGCCCCCCGCGCTCGTCCAGAGCTTCCTCTACCAGCTATGCAAGGGCGTCGCCCACTGCCATTCCCACGGCGTTCTCCACCGCGATCTCAAGCCCCAGAATCTGCTGGTCGACAAGGACAGGGGGATCCTCAAGATCGCCGATCTGGGCCTCGGCCGCGCCTTCACTGTTCCTCTCAAGAGTTACACCCACGAGATCGTCACTCTCTGGTACAGGGCTCCCGAGGTTCTGCTCGGATCCACGCATTACTCCACCGGGGTCGACATCTGGTCCGTCGGTTGCATCTTCGCCGAGATGGTCAGACGCCAGGCCCTCTTTCCCGGAGACTCTGAGTTCCAGCAGTTGCTTCATATTTTCAGGTTGCTCGGTACTCCCACCGAGAGCCAGTGGCCTGGAGTTTCTTCTCTGCGGGATTGGCATGTCTATCCACAGTGGGAGCCTCAAAACCTGGCGCGTGCCGTTCCTTCTTTGGGGCCCGACGGCATTGACCTCCTTACGGTACGCATTTGCGACTTAATTTATATGTGAAAATGTGTATACCATTAATATTATTGATCAAACGATATTCTACAATACATTATACTGATTACCCATATATATATATGTGTGTGTGTGTGTGTGTCTTCTGATTAACGTATTTTGTGTTTGGACATGCAGAAAATGCTTAAATATGACCCAGCAGACAGAATCTCAGCCAAAGCAGCGCTTGATCATCCCTATTTTGATGGCCTGGACAAGTCTCAGTTCTGAAGTTGGTGATAATCCCAACGTGTATCTTTCTTCTGGTTTTATATACTATTTGCTTGGAACGAACTTAACTGTGGTTAAGGTGAAGACCTGACTTTGTTCATTTGATGCTTGGTGAAGTCAGTTGTCATCATCTTGGTGATTAGCAACTTGTATGTCTATCTTACAGTTTTTCCTTGTAACTAGTATTAAATCTTTTTGAGTAATATTAACGAGTAAAATCGAGACACTGAGAATCGATTAATTTGAGCCACAAGATTGGCAGGGTTGGATTTCTTGAAGATTGTGATTCTGATGGCATTTTTATTTATTATTTGACACTGCTGCATGATTGGCATGATGTAATCTAACCAATTCGAAACTGCTCTACTGATAAGGTTATTATTTTCTGGGATGTTAATGTCCGAGAAGCTGGAATTATAAACTGATCGAAGTAAATTGAGAAGTTCCATTGCAGAATTCCAAGAAATGGAACGAAAGATGTTTGTGGTCGATGAAATATCAACAAATACCAAGGGTGGATAAAAATATTAGCAAATGTTCAGGGCAATTAGGGCAATTTTGAGATAGTCCGAGCAGAGAAGTGGGCTGCCCTAGACTTGCTTGGTGTGACTTTGTAGGAATTCTATTTCATATTAGTTGCCCGCATTGGTAGCAACATGGGGCAAACATATTTTCTAGAAGTTCTATCCATTAAAATATATATATATAGCTAGAAAACTTGAGTGAAACATGATGGGTAAAGTGTTGCTTGATTTACAGTATCAGTGTGCTTGGCTGGCATGAATGGTTGATCTTACTTGAGGAGCGATGATGAAATCCATTGATTGGTTTATCATGAATTTCACATAATATTAATAAGAAAAAAACTGATTGGGTGGAATAGGCCATGGAAATCGCGGAAAGGGAGGGGTGCCGATTCTTCTTCCTCCACAATCGTTGGCCAAATGCAAAACCTCATACCATGACAGCCAATCAAGATATAACGCTTAACGGCAACCAACATTCCCCCCTCCACCATGTAAATCCCAAACCCGTATCTATCTTAACTAACCCGATTCTTTTGCCAAAACTCTCTCTCTGTCTGGCGACAGATGTTAAGATTATTATCTTAATTATTTTTGTTTCTCTCTGGGTGTTTCTTTCTTCTGTTATCGTTTTGCTTCAGATATCGTAACATGTTTTACTAGAATATACGATTCGTCTAAAAAAAAGGTAGGGGAGATAAGGAGGGTGGTGAGTAGTGGGTGGGATGGAAGGATTGGATGGGCTGATAGAGAGGCTGCTAGAAGGAAGGAGGAACAGAGGCAAACGGATTCAGCTCGCAGAGTCCGAAATCCGCAAACTTTGTGTCAGTGCCAAAGACGTCTTCCTCAGCCAGCCTATTCTCCTTGAATTAGAGGCTCCCGTTAACGTTTGTGGTATTTTTCTTTCTTTCTTTCTTTTTGGTTCATATCAAAAATCCTATAATCCTTTTCTTATGAAACAAATCAAAATCTCAAACTTTCTATTATTATTGTTGTCTTTTGGAATTGAACGCGTATACAATTAATTGCATTTATTCTCTGTTGAAGACCTCCATCAAATAAATAGGGGACACCGATGCTGACATGAAGCTTAATTTATTGTGTAACAGGAGTACTATGATTATTGGATTCATATAAATTGGTAAAGGTGACAACATTGTTTTAAACAAATAACTATATGTCAAGGATTCTAAGGCAGACACTTTTATTCATCCATCACGTATTGAACCCCACACACCAAAAAATGTTGGAATTCTAATCAAATGATTAAATAAATTATTTTTCTTTTGAAATAATAATTAGTGATTTAATCGGCGGGCTATTATTATATCATTATACCTGAAGAATGGTAAGCTGGGTTGTTTTATGTGTGCAGGTGACATACACGGTCAATATCCAGACCTCTTGCGGCTGTTCGAGTATGGGGGTTTTCCACCAGATTCCAACTATCTATTCCTTGGGGACTACGTGGACAGAGGAAAACAGAGTATAGAGACTATATGCCTTCTACTTGCTTACAAGATCAAGTTTCCGGATAACTTTTTTCTTCTCCGAGGGAACCATGAATGCGCATCTATCAACAGAATTTATGGATTCTATGATGAGTGCAAGCGCCGCTTCAGTGTCCGTCTCTGGAAGTTGTTCACTGATTGCTTCAACTGTTTGCCAGTAGCTGCAGTCATCGATGACAAAATCCTGTGCATGCATGGTGGGCTTTCACCCGAAATGCAGAGCTTGGATCAGATCAGAGCTATAGAAAGGCCGGTGGATGTGCCGGACCAGGGCCTATTGTGCGACCTCCTATGGGCGGATCCTGACAGAGACATCAAAGGGTGGGGTGAGAATGATAGGGGTGTTTCCTACACCTTTGGAGCAGACAAGGTGGCTGAATTCTTGAAGAAACATGATCTTGATCTCATATGCCGTGCTCACCAGGTCCTCCTCTCTTTTTTTTTTCTTTTTCTTTTCCAGGTTCACACCATTTCACAACATCGGCTGACGAATGGAAAATGTATGGCAGGTAGTTGAAGACGGTTACGAATTCTTTGCAGACAGGCAGCTGGTTACCATATTCTCGGCACCAAACTATTGCGGAGAATTTAATAATGCAGGTGCCCTGATGAGCGTGGACGCAAGCTTGCTCTGCTCCTTTCAGATTCTTAAACCCTGGAAAGGGAAAACAGCACAACTGGAATAGTAACTCCGACTCCAAAGCATTTGAGAAAGAGAGTAGGAAATGCCAATCAAGACTCGGCTCTGATTTAAGAGGAACTTTATATTTGTTTGTAATGATTTGTTTTCTGCAGTTGCAATCCTGCAGATTATTCATGTGACCGAGGGGGGGCAATAAGACGACCTTGTATATATAACTCTTCATTAATTTCTGCTATTTCGTTTTATCTGCTCATGCACTTCATTTTCTTTCATTAAGTTGTAGTGAAGTTAAAAATTGTCCAATTATATTGCCATAACAAAAGTTTACACACTTTCTTACAATGCCATTCTTCCTTTTCCATTCCATTTCTTGATCGGTAATGCTATATATCACATTTGTGTTAAAATTGTCTCATTCACATCATAAAATAATTGTGAGATAAGTATAATTTCTAATTTAAAGGTCGGTTAAAACTGTCACGTCAATATTGTGAAATAATTGTAAAATAAAAATGTCATTTCTAACATTACTCGTGATCCAAAGGTTATTACACCCTGCCATCTGAACAAAAATTAAAAATAAGATAAAAGTGTAGTATATAACATTACTCAACTATTCTTCCTCAGTTAATTTACCGTTCTTCTCTTCAATAAGTAAGAAGTAAAGAAATTCCCACTAAGAGTTGAAGAAAATAAAAATGTTAAATATTTGCACTGAAATTGCTAGATTTATAATGCTTGGACAAACTTGTAATTGCTGCATCTCAATCAGGCAGTATACATTCCCCAAATGCAGACCTACAAAACTACTAGTACATAAGAACTGCACAGATGATCAAATGATACAATACAAAATCACTTTGAAAGCCTCATGGAAAACGATTAGAGTGCACTGAAGTTATCCAGTCAATATACGCAACATGGCTAGTCAAAATGAAAACCAATCCTCTGGCTGCAGATTTTCAGTTAGACCACACATGAACCAGACCATGCCTGTTACCAGTATATATCTCATTCCGTTCTTCATCATAGAAAAGGGCAGTAATGTCTTCCAAAGCCTCTGCAACTGTGCTTCTCACCCTGGAGTGATCCTGCTGCTTTGAACTGCAAGCACTGCTGCTGCTTTGATCAACCTTGGGCCGGCCGCTGGTAGCATTTATTTTTGCTAGGCATTTCCCAGTCAAGATATTGCTGATATTGATAGACCCAGCTGCTTCAAAGAGCAAACAGTGAGACAACAGTATGACTCCACCCACCTAACATATTCTCCTCATGAAATCACAACCTCAAGTCAAGCAACAAATAGTGATAAACTGACCATTCTTATGCTATCTCCATGTTCTGGTGAGGAGACAAATACAGAAACGGGATAAAACTGCTCACCATTGTTCTCATCTCAGAAATTATGATGTTCTATAAAACATACACAACCTGGCAGATACTTGGAATATCTAAAAATGCTACATTACTAGTGCCATTGCTACATATATCACAAGAATTGAAAACCAATGTTCTGCTCTGTCCTCCACTTTAATTCTAATAAATCTAAACCAACAGCTAAATTACATGACACACAATGGACCGCAACAGGCCATAGTGGCAGACAAATAACTCTTGACTCAAATTTAGCAGTCAAAATTCTAATTTAGACTCCAAGTTGTTAAACACAAGATTACCAAACCAGTTGTTAAGTCAATTACCACAGTTATCAATATCATAATCGAAGAAAGTATAAAATCAAACACCACAAATATTTTGGTTACTAAGTGGAAACTTTTTGAAGAACTCTTCAAAAGTAAAACCAACTACTCTAGGGGTCAACCAACACTAAAGGCATCCACTATAGAAGATTTGCTTCCAAAAGAATTTCTATGGCCAATCACAAAAGGGTAGGTTCAACTAAGCCAGAGTGGCCCATTATCAGCTAGCCATGAACATAGGACCTTTAGAGAATTACCATTTCCTTCCATCCAATGATCATCAGATTCAGCCTTGCAGTAAGATATAATAAGATCCTGATCACTTGTAATATAAATATTATTTGTGTTGCAGTCTGGATGCCATAAAAGGTGATCCTCAAATGAAGTCACAAGCTCCCCACGAAAGTTCCAAACAGCGACGGTACGATTTCTGAATGTCAGGAACAACTGGTTCTCATACAGAAAGATAAATGCGGATGGAGTCATGAACTCAGTCTTGCTAACTTCCATCAGCTCAGCATTTCGAACCTACAATCAAGGCAATGACATTTAAAAGAAGCTAGAATAACCAGAGGCTGCAAGATAATGCCCAAAAGGACAATGAATACTTAGGCAATGACATTTAAAAGAAGCTAGAATAACCAGAGGCTGCAATATAATGCCCAAAAGGACAATGAATACTTAGGCAATGACATTTAAAAGAAGCTAGAATAACCAGAGGCTGCAAGATAATGCCCAAAAGGACAATGATTACTTACATCAAGAATCTGAAGATTTTCATTTTCTTGCTTTACAAGAAGCTTTTCATTGAATTGTTCAATGAAGTCCACCTTCTTGTTTCGATGAAGTAGATGATTGAATGATTTGAGAACTGTGCCATCTTCTATTGATAGAATCTTGAGAGGAACATGACCCGTAGCTCTAACGAAAATCAATAACATGATTCCTGGACTGTACAATCAAAGTAGAAATAATGGGTTAAGATGAAAAAATAAAGACTTGATGCAGAAGAGTAGAAGACCAGAATAAAGAACCCATACTTTGTAACTAGTTTGGTTCAAGTGAGTGAATAACAACCATTTACCATACACACACTCACACAAACAGATACTCCTGCATACCATGTCCCAAACATGATGCACTTAGTTCATACGGATGCATCAGTACAAACAAAAGCAAAAGCAAAAGCCTAAGAGCTCCATCTATAAGAAGTTCAAATTAAAGAGCAAAGACAATTACTACAAAAAATGATAATCTATTCATTTTTAAGACATTTTTTTTTAATGACGAGGAACCACTTCGTGGTCCCTACAAAGCGTCCCCTCTACATGAATCGGGTAATCCGGACGGCTGGCCCCAAAGAATTATTTGCACCCAAGAGAAATCAAACCTTAGACTTGATGGGAATGCCACCAAGACCAATGGATATCACCATCACATAAGAAGATTATGAGAGTCAAGATCAGACATTATTTCACAAAGGATATAAATTTCCTACAAACGAGTTTGTAAGAATTTATACAAACCAGCATCTTAAAGTGACATGCACCCCTTAGCATGTGAGAAAGCACATATTTTTTTAATAGTATGTACTTTTCACATTTTAATAGCTTAAAGGACGCATGTCACTTTAAGAGGCTGGTTTATAGGAAATTTATGTTCTTTCTCTAAATCAGTAGTCAAATGTAGTTATTTAAGAATGCCATAAGTTAGATCGATATAAATATATAAATAAAATAGTTGTTACGTTTATGGGCATGATTCTAAGGCAGAGAACTTAGAAGGAATTTGGCATGCTGTCGATTCAAAGAATTCAGTAAAAGATAAATTCACAGACACACTATGAGTAGCATAACTGTTTCAGAAGGGGAGGGAGTGATTACCTGATCTTTATTTCTTGTACGTTTTTATCCGATATGGAGTAAAGCATAGTATAGTTTTTCAGGTCAAACACCTTGTATATACTGAAAATATTTACGTCAAGCCTGTTAGAATCAATTATGCATTTGACCATAACAAAATAGAACAGTATGAACTCTGGAAAGATACCTATCTTGTGCAGAAAAGGTTAGCACCTTTCCGTTAACATCATCAAATTCTACAAACCCGGGCCACTTTAGAGACTCAGACTCAAAAAGAGCAAAACCAGCATCTGGCTTACCCCTCCGTATGTATCTAATCACATAAACGGGTAAATATCAACAAGAGGAAGAGATGTAACAAAAACGTTAAAGGGGTTGAAGATGAAAAAGGAACATAATAAGAGAAAGATCTGCGCACTCAATCCTTGTGGATCTGCATTTCAAAGAGCTGAAGTTGTCTGAAGCATAAACGGACACTGTAATAAGTGAGTCATTGTTCTTATTATAAAACAAGCTTCGAATGACTTCATCGGGACTAACATTCAAAAAACATATCCTTTCGTTTGTCTCTGCATCCAGAAATAGCAACGCAGAAAATAACAGACAATCATTTTTCTTTACTGGGAAATAAAATTCAAAGATGAACGAAGACCATAGTTAAAGGGATGATTCATATTTAACAAAAACAGGAATTTATGCATTGTAGTACCTCTACTAAAAGCGGCACACACGCCCGAATGTGCTAACGCAAAGACTATATCGCGTGCGGCCACTATCTCAATAACTTTTGTTCTCTTCATCAAAAAAGGCAATACAGGGGAACAGTGCCCCTTGGGATCGTGGGTATCATACTCCTCCTGATGCAAAAGAAGTAAACGAATTTAAAAGGGGAAAAAAAAACCTACCACAAGCATCCTCGTGATCAAAGTCGGATAGATCAAGCAAAGTTTTATATGAAGGAGAAGGACAGGCATTGATAAATTGAATGGAGAAATTACTAAGGAAAACATCTGAAAGACAAAAAAGAAAAGAAATAAAAAGAGAGAAAGAGACCATCAAGCGCATGTTGCGGAACCTCTCCTGGGCATTGGTGATGGTGAAAGCTCGATGGCGCCTGGAAGAAATCTCTCGCCTTTGAAGTTTCTTGACGCTGTTTACGAATCCCTCTGCCCTCACCCTTTTCTTATTTGCCAATATCCTTCGATTCGAGCACGGCGCCGATAATCTCCTCCCTTCCATTTTCATATACTCCACCTTTTCAATTCAATTAAATTACCACATCACACCCAATTCGAAATTCACACGGAGCTCCAATTCGGATGCTCTTCCGGTCCGCCAAAACCCTAATTCCAAAATTCAAAAGCCTCAGTCACAGAGTAAGTATAGCCAAACCCGCATACGCGCGCTAGCGCCCCAGGACTCCCTCTCTCTGAATCAGAGGGCTAGGGATTACGAAAGAGGAGAAAGATATCTCTATCTCCAGTCTGGCGAGGCAGTGTATCTGTACGTGAGAGAAAGAGAAAGAGAGAGGGACAGATGGAGGTAATTGTTTATATACTTGTTGTATTCGTAGGGGTGATATATTTTATTTCGTATTCCTAAATCTGGTTTAAATTATTTCAAACTCCTCTCACTTCACTTCACTGCACCGCGACTCTGCTGCTGCTTTGCTAGAGCCCACACTTCGATGCCACGACACTCGACAATTCGACGCCATATATATTTTACAGGGATAAATGTAAAATTAGTATATTACAAGTCACTCTATGTAGTTTAAAAAATAATTTATAAGTTTTTAAGGTAAGTTAAAATAACATTTTACTTCCTGAACTTATTTTCTGTTAAATGACTTAGGGTCTGTTTGGTATTGCGTTTGAGGGGCTTAAAAGTACTTTCAACACTCAAAAAGTCCGTTTGAAGAAAAAAGTATTCATTTAGTAAAAAAATTAAAAACGCTTTTAAGGGTCTAAAAAACTTAAAAATGGCTAAAACGCACTTTTGGTAAAAGTTTAAAAATGAAGCTTTTGCTTAAAAGCGATTTTTGACTTAAAAGCTCTATTTCTCAAACGCAATCCCAAACAGGATCTTAACATAAATCGTTTCATTGCCACCTCACACCCAATAAAAATAAGACATATGTTCTTTTTTATTTATGCTTTTAAAAAATGACAAATAAGCTTTTCCACGTCATTTTGAAGCTTCAGCACACACTCCACATCAAATGAAATAAACATAATCTCCCTATATCCCCCCTGTGCCGCCATCGTTTTCATCTTCCCCATCGATTCACTGTCCATGCCATCATCGATTCATTGTCCATGTCCAGGGACTAATTTTGCATTTATCCATATTTTATATTTTTATGGGTATTGTAGCTCCATATTTGTATTTTTACACTTACACATTAGAATTTGAAGAAATTCGTGAGCCTAACTCATCTTATAAAACCGGTTCTATAAGAGAGGGTTGTCATTCCTTTATAAACATGCCCAAGATCTTGTCAACAGGCAATGTGAGACTATTTCTCAACACCCTCCCTCACATGCAGGCCAGTATTTTTTCTTGGTCCTTGTCACGGGGTAAGTAGTGTGGACCCCCATTCGTCATGTGGTAGGCTCTGATACCATGAAGAAATTCGTGGGCCTAATTCATCTCATAAAATCGGTTCTATAAGAGAGGGTTGCCCATTCCTTGTAAACACGCCTAAGATCTTGTCCACAGACAATGTGAGATTATTCCTTAACAGAATTTACTCCTATGTTTTGACAGAAATTTACCAAATACAAAATAGTTTTCAAATTCGGCCCGCCAAAACACAATTTTCATGCAATCTTCAATTTTGATCAAATTAACTCACTCTAAAAAATACTCCCCGTAAGGTTCATATAGAGACTAGCTATTCCTTTAAAATAAAACACAGTTTTCATGCAATCTTCAATTTTGATCAAATTAACTCACTCTAAAAAACATTCCCAGTAAGGTAAGGTTCATATAGAGACTAGCTATTCCTTTAAAATACTTATTATGATGTTTGGTTATATTTTTATTATGAAAATATTCAATCTTTAAGTGGGTGGTGAATCACAATTGAACCTCTCCAAGTGGCCATCACCCCGATGTCGTAAGGAGTAGTCACCGCCACTAGATTGAATAATCCAAACACTCCCTAACGCGATAGTTGGGAGTAGCACCAACAGAGAGGAGGGTAAGTGTTATTCTAGTGTTACTTGTATAGGGGTATTTTAAAAATTTGGTTGAAATTGAATTATATTCTAATTAAAAAATTTGGTCATGAATCATGTTACCAAACGAATGAATAAGATAATCATTCCATTACATCTTCTTGTATTCCTGACAACGCCCGTTATTTCAATTGGAATATACCAAACGTGCTTACTCAGTAACTCAGCTAAACATGAAGGAAAAACAGGGTTTCCTCAAATAAAACTAACAGTTGGCAGATATACTTGAGAAGAGATTAATCACCCATTAAGAGGCATCATTATTGTGTTTGCTTGTGCCCCCTTCAATATTTTACTTTCACGAGGATAATGAGTACAACAAATACGCCAAGCAAACCATGAAGCTTCCGTTTTTTCAACAATCAATTTGAGCCTAAAATCAATCATCCTTTGCCTTCTTTCAGGATCTTTCGCCCCCCTGGAACCTGAGTGGCCCAGCTTGTCCCTTCAAGATTTTCTAAGATGGCTAAAAACTTGGCCACTCGTAGAAACAAGAAGAAAACCTACATGCTAACAGATGGAAACAGAAAGGCAAGAGTATTTTGTAATGGTACTCATAGATCGAGGACCTTTTATATTGCTTTTACAACTCTTCTGTTTACATTAAACAGATCCTACATACCCACAGAACTAATTAATTACATTCACTAATTCGGCAACAGATCCTATGGCTGCAGTCCCACCTCTTTCAAGCAGAGAAAGGGCCAGCTCGCACTCATGCCATCCTCTCAATCCACCGGCCAATTTCCTCAACGTCTCCAGCTTCACTTCTTGAATCCATGCTGGAGTGAAGCGCACCATTAAGCCTACTAAACAAGACAGATAAGCTTTCCAAGTAGCAGGATCACAAGCAAGTGATATGTTTCCCTCCAATACCCCCGCCAAAAAGTCCATATGAGCCCCAACAATACGGGCCCTTCTAGCGAACGCCAATGATGCCGGTTTCGCCTCAACACCCCATAAAATTGCCCCTGACAAAATCAACAGATATGCCATGGCGTACCCCTCTACTATACGGGACACAGCACTCACCTTGTGAAGTTTCTCTTCCCTTGACGATAGCAGCCAGGTTGGAATGGTATTCCTGAACAGTTCTTGGACCAGGGGCGCTCCACCCGTGACACATAAAAGGCTTGCTCCTAGTGAGGCCACCTCCCTTGCCCTAGTAGTGGCCATGGATAATGATGCTTGACTAGACTTCAACCGAGGGGAGTCTGTGCTTGCCCATCTGGCAGCTAATTCCCGAGCATGTTCAGCTACGAGTCCTACTATAATATCATTTACGTAGTCTACATTCTGTATTGTCCGACAGGAGCGGAGGTATAGAAATCCAGGTGCTACAGAAGAGCAAACACCACGAGCAGAAATAGAGCTTCCCAACAGACCATTAACGCTGCTTTGATTGTTCAATGAAAAAGTTGAGATGTCAAATGATCCAAGGAATGAGGAGAAGCAACTTTTCAGGAGCTGGGCAACAGCTTCTTTGTTTTGCCTGAAGATAGAACGAGATGATGTTACAACAATGAAGTCATGCCAGCGTCGGACCTTTTGAGCCCATAGAGATCCAATTATATGCATGCCAGGCCAAGGGCAGCTTGATGCACAGTGCTCCAAAGCCAGCCCAGCAACCGAATGGATGTATTCCAGACTCTTTTCAAGTTTAAAAGTAATGGTTAAACTGACAAGCGCTGCCATAGGCAGTGGAAGCATTATAAGTGAATTTCCTACAACATATAAGAAAGCTTTAGCAACTAAACTGCAAAATTATTAAGTCAAACAGTTATCGTTAAACTAGAATATTTGCAATTATTTACATGTAAAAAATAAAAAACTTAAATATAAATAAAGAGGCGGAATATACCAGTGGAACAGCTTGGAAGATCAACACCCACAGCAGCAAGTATGGTTTTTATTTCAGACTGTACTGACGGAAGGATTGCTGCTGGACTGGGCCAATCTTTTCCATTCATTGGAACAGGTCTCCATATACCACGAGTAACTTCTGCAGAGAAGTAACTAACAATAGCAGCAAGAGATGCAGGAAGAAAATCAACAAGGTCTCTCAGGCCTGCAAGCATTCAAGCACTACTAAGAGATTTGCCGATGATGGGGAGGTGCATAAGAAGACCCTAAGTTCTATTTGCAATAGACGATATTAGGTAATATTTGCAAATAACAGAAGCAGAAAATATATTCAGAAACCAGAAAGGATTAACAAGCATCCCAAGTACATGGGAAAAGGGAAAAAAAAAACACACACATACACACAAACACAAACATTGAGCCCCAGCTTACAAGTTAGCACTTAACCTGTTGTCAAATCCCGAGATGAAAGCCTTCCATGGGCACAAGCAGTTAAAATTGCCTCAAGAACAAACGGAATAGATTCCAACACCTCCCATGCAGGGAGCATAGGTCTTTGATAATCATCTTCTCCAGTACTTGCAGGGGAGCTGCCTGTGCTGCTGCTTGTTAGTGTTGAAGAGTTACTAGCTGAGGTGACACCTTTAGTCATTTTCCAGTAAATCATACTCAAAATCTTATTAGCAACTTGATGAACAGGATTTCCGCTGGAGAGGCCAGCAAGGGTTGAAGCTATACAAGATTTGTTTTGACAATACCAGGCTCGTAATTTGGGATAAGAATCAATATATATAGGCTTTCCTGATGCTGACTCAGACTCGTTTGGATTGCTATTTGTTTCGACCTGGCAAGAGGCAATGCTGCTATTGCGCAATAATAAAAGATACTCCAAAGTGACCTCACCCTGAACTCCTACTATTCCTCGCTCTGAAATGCACTGCTCAAGAGGGGCTCTGTAGAATTTCCATAGACGAAGAAGATACAGAAATGCTAAAGAAAAGACCATGTGAATCGAGGGCTCGTCACCTTTGCTTGACTTGTTACTTGATGAGGGTTTTACTGAGCCAAAGGCCTCACAAAGTGGCATTAATGAAGCTGCAACTTCAGGGACCTGTAGGAAAAGAAACATTTTGCATCCATCAGAATACAGATATCAACTTGTTAGTCAATACAGCAAGGAGTAATGGCACAAAGTATGTCTTCCAACAGAAATGCCATAGAGAATAGATAAAAAGAGCAAACATCCAAAAAACCCTTACTTCAAAGATATCCATCCCCAAAAGTTCAAACCATGGTTCTTTAAGTCGGCTCTCAAGCTAACCCAAAATGCAACCATTTTGTCCAAAATAAATGAAAACTTGTATTTGCTGATGAAAAAATATATTCTAAATGCCATATCAATAAAATGAAGGGGGATAATATCACCGCTGATATTTATGATCTCTTAATTTTCATTCTATATAGCAATTTGGTCATTTATGTCAATTACACCAATTACATTGCCAATACATTTTACATGTCCATGGGCAGATTGCCATTTTAAATCAAAAGGTCAAGGACCTATAGTTTCCATTTCTTAAAATATCACTAAAAATGTTTAAATGCCAACAGGCATATTATCAAACAATATATCAGATCAAGCTGATTGGCAGCCAAGAACCTTTGTAAGGTTAAGGAAAATGACTTTCCCTGTTTTTTTTTTTGTCAGATTTTTTCAATGTTATGACTAGCCAATAATGGCCCACTTTTTTTTTTTTTTTTTTCCCCCCTTTTTTCTTTTTTCTGGGCAGTAATGGCACACTTGTTATGAACCAAAATCATGCTTGCAAATTGCAAGAGTGCAAGTCAAAATGCGTCCACAACAGCACGAGCCTAAAAGGCATATGAAACTCGTATTGTCAACCTAAGATCATAAATATTTATATATAAAAGTACTTACCGCACCATGCAAAGAAAGTATATGAACAGTATCAACAGAGGAAGCTCCCAAAAGAAGAGCATACAACATGGACATATAATCAACTAAGTGACTCCCTGGTCCAGTATAACTAGGAGGAGCTGGAGGAGAAAGAAGCTTGACCACAAATCGCACCACATGTTCCTGCCAAAAAAAAAAAAAGAAGTGATTTTGAAAGTAGATAACACAGTTATCCACTTTAAAAAACCAGAGGAGAGGGGGATCAATTGCTTCAAGTCCTAAATACAAAAATAAACAAATCTGAAACTCCAGAAGTAGAGACTTTAATGGGAACTGATATACATACATTGCAGTTGGTCCTAATGTTCAGTAGCATTTAAAAAGAATTCCAAAAGATGCCTACTTGTTCCAGGTAAGGGCTGTGAATGTGGCATTTTAAGCTGCATGGAGTTTGGGATTTGTTTGGGATGAAGACAAGGCAAAGAGTTACAATAGTCCCATGTGCTAGAATAGCATTAAATAGAAAAAGGAGGGGGGGAGGAAACTAGGAATAGAAGGAAGAGTCAATTTGTTTGGTTTAATTTAAAAAAAAAAAAAAAAAATAATAATAATAATAATAATAATCTACTTTTATCTTAAGTCAACAAATTAGAGGGATACTACATGAAGTTTGCTTTGAGTTGAGAACTAGTTTTCTCGTTGCTTTTACTCAAAAAGCTTAAGGGACTCAAGTATGGGTTTACTTGTTTAGAGCAGTAATCAGATCACTGTATGATTTCTTTTTATCACCTTTGTGAGATTCAATTGAATTTTGGATCTTATCTCAAGTAACATAACAGAAATGTAAACAATCCATAAATCCTAATCAGTAGCACAAGAGCTTCCATACAAGGAACAAATTCTTCACTTTCCTAACCCTTAAGTCCATGAAAAAACACAACAACAAAAAAGTTGTTTCTTCTTTCTTCTTGTTGATAGGCATGACTAAACAAAAGTAGTATGAGAATCAATTCATGGAACATATAAACAATTAAAGCCATAGAGCACCGTCTCGCCCACACTATTTTTGTTTTTTTTATATAAGTGATTAAGATACCATTAAAATCGTAAAACGCCCCCAAGTACACAAGGAATATATAAGAGAAACCAACTAACTAGAAGGAGCTTCTCAGCCACACTATTGATAGAAGAGGACTTTAAAAATAGCCGAAGTACAACTTTACAACATCACTAGTGATGCTACCTGAATGTTCCATCCACGGGAGAGAGATGCACCACATAGAATCTTTGCAGCTACAGAGTTCTCCTCCTCTGATCCATTTATTGCTATATAATATAATTTCTCTATCTCCGCTAAACTTGAGGAGAGAAAATGGAGGGACAATTATTCAACGCCAGACTTACTAGTATTAGAATTTAACAAACAAAAAAATTATTATACCTCGAAGCAGGAGTCGTGATAAGAGAATTTATTAGAGAACCATTTAATGGTGCTCCTTCCATAAATATTAACCAAGGAGATTTTTCAATTGATGATGAATCTGACAGTGAAATTATTGATGCAGACACATAACAAGGCCAAACATATGCTGATGTGTCAATTAAACTTCTTGCAATGCAAGCTTCCACTATGAGGTGCCTCATGTTGCCCCCTGAAAGGCATAAACAATTAATTGCAAAAACATTACAGACAGCACTAGACAAAGGTGAAACGGCATAAACCTAGACCCATGTCTATGTAATGTATGGATGTAATATTGATCCCATGCCATAATAAAAACTGAGGATTTGAGATTAGAAGTTAATTAAATACTTGCCCAAACTACCTGCTTTTATAGAAGTATCAACATGACTGCCTCCACCTATACCATCCCTTTCGTTCTTGGCATTAGTAATGAAGCTAGCTGCTTTTCTAGCTGCATTATTAGCTTCACTAATGACAGATAACGGAGGGCATAGCAGGCCAGAGAAGTGTCCAAGAACCTGGAGAGAGGAAATCAGCCCATCTTTCCTTGAAGCACGATGCTTCCCATTCATTTTATGCCTACACCCAGATTCAACATATCCAGTAGCAGTAGCTCCTGGAATAGAAGAGCAACACAGTTTGGCCTCATCCTCCAAAACATTAGCAATTGCCAAGGGGACGATAGACAGAAGGACAGAAAGACGAGCCTCAAGACCTGGAACCGGACCTTCTGGAGGATTACGTTCCTGTAACGAAGGATTCAGAGAGTAAACATCAGATGAGTGTATTTAATTTTTCATGATAAGAACTGTTAATATAGACTAGTCTCAACTCGTTGCACAAGCCGAAGGGCTGAAAGCCAAAGCGCCAGGAAGGTTTCTTGCCAGCTTGCCTGGTTAAATACTTGGAGAGTCTTAATTGCCTCTGCAATTAGTCATCAAATGTAGGAAATAATAATTATTTGCAATTATCAAACAAATTATCTCTTTTATTTTATAAATGTGATATCTGCTCTCTCTCTCTCTCTCTCTCTCTCACACACACACACACACAAATAACAGAAATTGAACAGGAAAAAGTTCAAGGTATACTCTTCAAGAGGATAACCTGTCAATACATCCACAGCAGACTTGATAGGAAGTTGTTTCCCATCCATTGTATTCTCCATGTAAATATCAAAAGGAACCCAGCAAGCAGACCGACTAAATCCCGAATGGAAGCAAGGCGCTGGCTTACATGACGGGATATCAACAAGCATCCCAATTATATGGCGCTTGTCTAACTGGTACTGAAAGCCCAACACTCTGTGAATGTTGGCAGATAATTTTGCCAATAATTGATTTGCAGAATTCAGATCTGGGGATACCAATTCATTGGCCTCAAGGAACCACAGCCTCTGCAGGAGGCCATTGAACTTCTCAGGCCTTTCAGGTAAAAGAAACAAGAGAAAGGGATGATACATATCAGTTTCTACATGAAGATTTGCTTGGCATAGAAGTAGATTTATGTTTGAGCTTGTACTTGTGTACAGTCATACACATTTAAAAGTGCCTACCATTTTAAGAGTAGGATAGCATCATACGTATATGCAGCTAAATAAAAAACCAAACATACAGTTCAAAATGTATTGCATTGGCCCATAATTGCATATACAACTGCAAATAACATAGAAGGTGGAAAAGTAATATATCTTCTGCCCTTCCTACTCTCAATATCTTATTAAGAGTTTGACAGAACAGCCAATGGCCTATCTCTTGACCTACTACTTGCTAGATATTGTTTCAAGCTATCAATCACCTCTCCCACCTCGCACCCTCAACACAAGCATTATGCTGTTAGACCCAAATCTCAGTGACAGTCATTAGAAAAAAGTTCATATTAGGATATCAAAGAATCTCCTCAAGGAACATCCTTATGCTGAAGACAAGGGAAAAATAATTAACAACACAAATGGATTATAAAAATAAATAAAAATCATGAGAATCATCATCTAGGCAGCTCGTTTGAGATAGAACAGTATTGAATTCATACATTATCCATGAAGCCTTCGACCAGTAATACGAAAAGTACAGGCAAATAGATTTCTTTAAATCCAAATATTAAAATGAACATGGGCTACAGGGCGAAAGAAAACAGGATTCATTCAAAGACAATATCCATCAACTGAAGGATTCAACCTAAATAAATTCTAAATTTCTAAAGAGATTTCCCAGGATGATCATCATATATTTGTCTAATGATAAATATGTTCCACTCAAGAAATCAGATCAAGAGTTGGAAAAGAATAGCAATTTGATGGATTAATAGATGCACTATCATAGCAGCATATGTCAAGCAGTTTCAGTAAACTTCAAAGAGTTGAATAGTTAGAAAAGAATGCATGGTTTTATTCTAATAACATCAAAAAAAGTTCACAGGGAGGCAAAAATTGAAGGCAAACAACACGAAAAGTGGTGTGCATACATGTTCAAGTGAACAAGGCGGAGTATAACCATAGCTTTTCTGCTTTCTGTTAGTTTTTCCACCACGTCCAAGGCCATAAAAGAATTCGACCTCCTTATATGTTCATGATGTTCATTTCCTCTGAAATTGTGGCTCCCTTTAAAATCTATGTCCATATCAAGGAGGTCTGCGCTTCCAACTGCAAAACTTGGTCTGTCTGTAGGTGTCATATGTAAACCCCAATCGTCCAATGTGCTATCAATCAGACCAACGACAATACTGAAAAAGAACAGCACGAAGGCATGTCCAAGCTCCAGAATATGGACCCTATATGTCTGAGACAGTTGAAGGGCAACATCAACAGATTTTATTATCCTGAAAGATAGCATAGCATGTATTCAACACCTCATTAGTTGATTGATTGTGAGTTATGCTAGCAACGACTATATTCCTTTAGCAAGCATTTCAACAAGCATCTATGCAACCCATATAATAATAATAATAATAATAATAATAATAATAATAATAATAATAATAAAATAAAAAAGATAACAAACAGAAATGGAAATGACACACACTTCTCTTTGCAGGCATCTGCCATCACTGGATTAAACGAAAGCGCATATCGACTAAGAAGTTCAAGATAGAGTCTATACGCCTTTGGTTGAGAGCGGCGATGAGGAAGTACCCTGAAATCACAAATAAGTAAAGAAATTAACAAACAGGTGCAAGTAGATGGTGGGTAATCACAAATAAGTAAAGAAATTAACAAACCTGGACGTGAGGAGGGATAGGACTTGAAGTGGGTAGATGAGGCCAGAGGAAAGAGCTTGCTCCATGAACTTCCAAAGGGATGAGTGATTGTTGTCAAAGCAGAGATGGGAGACCAAGACTTGGCCCAACTCGGCGCAGGGAAGCCCTATACCCCACGACCTTACGCATTTAGTCACTTCCAGTGCCCAGAGCAGAGTGTTTTCATTTCGCTGCTGGCACCTCTTCAAGGTCTCCAAAACCCCTTGTTCGAACCCAGTCAACTCGAACTCACTCCCCATTTCTTCTTCTTCTACTCGATCGGTGCCGTTGCGGCAGCGGCAGCAATTCAGTAAAGCAAAGTATCAAACTGCGTGGGCGTGCGGTAACCCTTGCAAGAAGGAGGCCACTTAATCAATTCTCACCTAACGCCGACATCATTCAGTTCTCCCTATCTACCCTCTACTCCAGTCTCCAAGGACAAGGAGCCCCCATTTAGTGCCGGCAGGCTTTGGCTGGCTGGAATTCAAAAGGATCCCATTCCATTGACCTGCAAGTTGATTTAGACCATTTTTTTACGTAACCTCTAAATTTCATCTAGAACAAAATCAATGAGTCAAAGACTCAAAATAAATAAATAAAAATAATTGTTAAATTATAAAATTATGGTCTTATTATATTCATTTAAACACATTTAATTAATTAAGTATGATAATTTTTTACTCAATTCGTAAAAAACAGTCTCAAAAAAACCCATTAAAAAAAGAATTGCCAGTTTGCCACCTACTCTACTTGAGAGAAAAAGAAACTCTTGTGAGTTGTGATGGATTCATCTCCAGGGTCCATCTATTGTGGGTTTGTGTTTAGGAAGGTAGGGTCCAAATTTGAATTGCCAGCCCAGAAAGTTGTACAGGTTGCGTAAAAGGCCCAAACCCCCTTTCAAGTCAAATCAACATCTTAATTCTTAAACACCTGGTTGGCCCTACATTCAGATCGATTTTTCTACGCGTATAATCAGGTATCGGCCGTATTTTCTTGGGTTTCGACTTTCTACACCCACCCCAAGCTACCCTTTTTAAAGCTTTTCTTTTTTCTTTTTTCGAATAATCACTTTATTTGTAAAACAAAATAAAAATAAAAATATGCAAGGAGAAGTTAAGAGTGTTTAAGTGGGCAGCTAAAAACAATTATGCATTTGTATTTTATTTTAGATAATATAATTCAATTCAATTGTATTTTGTAGTTTTTTTTCAATTTACTTGTATTGTTCAAAGTTTTTATAAATAGATGTATTTTTTTTGTAATAGAATTTAGTTTATAAATACTTATATTGCCCAATGTTTACAATTCAATTCATATTACCCAAAAATAAAAATAAAAACTAAAAGAGATAAAAATGCACTAAAACAAGCTCCTTTTGATGTATGGCAGCTATACATAAGTATACTAATTCATCTGAAAGACTTACAAGTAATTAAAAAAACAGTCTAATTGTAAATTGATCCCGTTTGTTTCGGCATAAAATATATTTTGAACCACTCTCAGGTTACAGACAAATAGCGAACCCCCCCCCCCCCCCCCCCATATATATATATATAATACTAGAAGCATTGAGGAAGAAAGGGACAACAAAAATGAGTTGCTTAAGAAGAGAGTGTAAGAATTAAAGGCATTAAAAAATGGTGACCCATATTGCTTGCACTTTATAAAATGGCTATTTGTGAGGCCCAAATGCTCAAATAGTTGCATGCCTAGAAAGTGGGAAAGGGACCTAATGATGATTATTTATTGATTAACCAAAAATATGTTAAAGTTAAACAATTTTTTACTCCGGCCAAACGCTCGAATAAGAAATTTATTTTAAAATATATATATTTTACTTTTAAATAAAAAAGTATAGATATTTGTGAGTTATTGAGGGAAATGAATTTGATATATTAAAAACTAAAATTACTTACTTTAGTAACACATAAACCTCTATATTTATTTAAACCGTTAAATGTAATAAAATACTTAAATTTTAAAATCTGATGGAATCCTAATATGAATAAGTTCATATATTTGAACGGCTTAACTATATAGTATACATTAATGCCAATTAAATCTCATCGTTAATTTAACTAAAATATCTCGCGGCAAGATCAATCCCGGGAAGGCGACTCTTGAGCGCGACTTAAGGTGGCTATTTCATTAATTATCCTCCTCCAATCAGATTATGTTTAAATTTATTTCCTTTATTAATTCAACAAAATATTAGAAGTTCTTAGCCCAACCTAGAAGGCCAATAGCCCACAAAGCTAGCGTGGGCTCAAAGCGCGGCCGCCCTCACCCAGGTCTCACTCTCTCTCTTTCTCTTTCTCTGTCTCTTTCTCTTTAATAATCTTTATATATTGGAATTTGGAAGAGAAAGAAAACCAAAAAGCTCATCACAGGATCATATATAGGAGTATTTGCCGGAAAAAGAATTTGAATACAAGTAAAAGGATGGAGGTGGACGGAAAATCGGTGAGACGATCTGGGAAGCGCAGAAAGACGTGTTGTATAGCGGTGATAGGGAGCATCGTCGGCATAGTGATACTGATTGTAATACTAGCGTTCACAGTGTTCAAGGCCAAGCGTCCCGTGACAACGTACGACAACCTGAGCATCAAGGATCTGGACGTGTCTCTGGATATTGCCAAGGTCAGAGTGTACATCAATGTCAGTGTGGGAGCGGATGTCTCCGTCTACAACCCTAACAAGGTGGGCTACAAGTACGACAACTCCACCGCCCTCCTCAACTACAGAGGCCAGCTCGTCGGCGAAGCGCCACTTATGGCCGGCGAAATAACCGCCGGCGGGACCGAACACATCAACCTGACACTCACCGTCATGGCCGACCGTTTACTCTCCAACTCCGATATCTTATCCGATGTCACCTCCGGTGCCTTGCCCTTCAACACCGTCGTCAAACTTTCCGGCAAAGTCAAAATCCTTTTTTTCAAGATTCACGCCGATACTTCCACAACCTGTGATTTCAACATTTATATCTCCAATCGAACTATTGGCGATCAAAAATGCGTGTATAAGACAAAAATTTAGCCACCGCTTGTAAGTACACGGTCCTCGTTTTTTGTTTTTTTGTTTTTTTGTTTTTTGTTTTTTGTTGGATTAAAGAGTTGTAGTTATACTGTTGCTATATATGGCAGAGTCTCTGTGCGCACTTCTTAATTCTTGATTCGTTAAAAATTTTCTTTTCTCTAATTAATTTTTATTTTATGGATATATTTGTTCATAGATTGGAGGAATTCTAAGCTGTATTTGGGTATTTCTGCACCAATACACACTCTTTGACTGAATTTTAGTAACAAACATGTCAAATAAAATAAATTCTTGAGTTTGGGTGGGTATGTGATTCAATTTCAAACATTAAAATATAAGCGGATTGTATAATCTAGTTGATTTGTGTCCAGTGAATTCTGGTTTAACTGTTATTGGAGATTGAGATAGGCTTTAGAGGATGTGCTGGGTTTCCAAAGCTACAGTTGCCCATGGTATCAATAGCCTGTTAATGTGTGAATATTTTGGATTTCGGGTAATTAGTCAAGGCAATGAAAACGATGTTAGAGACGGCTGTGCTTAATATTTCAATATGGTGCTGTACCTTTTTGGCTTGGGAGTAGAGATGTCAACAAACTGGTGAATGTTGATAGGTTTAACTTTTCTCATTCATCAAGTTGACATGTGCTTCAAAGCACAACAAACATGAAGAGGGAATAAAACTCCTGTTAGAATTATGAATGCTTAATCACCGGGAGATTCCCATGTTGTAGTAATTAAAAAATGAGTGAATGTAAAGGAAAAGGAAGGGTAGGTAAGTTTTCATCATCTCTGCACTTGAATATCAGCTTCCTCTTTGTATATTGCTCATGATGGGCTTTCAAAACCTCTTTATAGCATCTCTTTTGGTTTTGTGAAATTTGCTCAAAGTAAGATATATATGACCCAATAAGAAATTGAAGCTATTTTTGTTTATAGATCTGCTGCTAAGAAGAATTTAAGGAATTATTCCGCTTCCACGCTAGTTACAAATGTTATACTCTCTCTAGCCCCAATGTTATGAGCTCTGTTCTGCATAATATGCAGTTATTATGGATCCTTGGTCAAAGCAAATCAGGCGTCGGCAATGAAGATTATTCACTGAGTCGGCACAAATTTGGTACAACTGTAGCGAGATGCCTTGAAGAAGCATCAAATACAGTTCTTAAAAGAAGGGAGTTCACACCGAATTGGTTGGAGTCGGTTATGTCAGCGAAGGAAGGATGGTCCCTTGGCTTAGGTACTTCTGATCGACTAAGGAGTAAGGAGTAGATATGTGTTGATGCGTAATGGTTACACCATCATGGCTTTTATTGACTTTGTCCTCTTAATTGAAATCTGGGTTTGATGATGTAAATAGTATATTGAAGGATTTTGCGTACCTTCAATTAAGTGACATGTAGGTATAGGCGTATTTACTTTGATTAGTGATGACAAATTGTGTCCGTATCGGGTTTGAAACATGGTGTTATATTATTTAGGTCAATCTTAACTCAATTCGTTTAATAAAACGGTTCAAATTCTTAAGCCCTAATTTGTTAATTTCGTATTAAATTTGTGTTAGATTCACAAGTCGTGTCAAAAATTGACCGCTCTAAATATTGCATATCTAGTTCATGTTGTGTAGATGCATGGATATAAGACTATATAGATTAATTCTAATATGATCCATTTAATTAAATGAACCTCTCAACTTTAATTTATTAATTTCGTGTTGAATTATTGTCGAATCCGTGAATCGCGAGAAGGTTTGATTATGTGAAAAGAAAAGTCGGTGAAAACAAATTATGGTAAGAGTGTAGCCACATAAGCTGAGGTAGGATTAGGATCTAGGGGATTTATCTTATTATTTTATTAGTAGTAGGACACGTGACAGAACAATGACTCTTAGATGAAAAATAGATGGCCTAGATCTGAAATTTCAGAAACTGAAATTTCCTAAGAATTTCAGTGAATCCAGATCCGCTGAGGTAAGCGGTGTTGGTAGTTGGAAATTCATATGGTGGCTTAATTAAGTGTGCTAAATTAAGGACCCTAACCCCAACCTAACTGGATAGCATCGTTTATGGATGGTAGCACAGCACTTTAATCAAATAGGTGGCGGGTCCAAAGCATTTAAAGGTGTAGTTCTCCCAACCGTATTGCTAAATGCTTTTCCATTAGAATTTTCCCACGACATCACAATGGTACATACCAAAGACGACCAAGCATTTAAAGGCGTGGTTTTCCCATCTGTATTACTAAATCCGTCGCATGTTGTGTTCCCACCACGTCTGACTTATCTGTTTTCACAATCCATCGCCTATTGTCGACGGATTTTGGAACTAAACGATACCAGAAATGGCAGAAATGAAGAAGGACCAAATCCGCTTGGACCCGGGAAACGATAGCAGCAATGCAATTCCAAGGGGGGGAAGAGCCCCCTTGGACGCCAAACTAATGAAGAGACGCCGGTGTCTATTTGCAGCAGGGGGGGCTGCGCTTGTCTTGCTCATGCTGCTCTTCATAATTGCCCTGATTTTAGCCCTGACCGTCTTTAAGTCCAAACCACCCAGGGTCCAACTCCTCTCTGCAGCCGTTGAAGGCGTGGCTCCTCGCATCTCATTCCCTGTCATTCAGGTTGAATTCAACCTTACCCTTGACATCAAGTTCCTCGTTGAGAACCGAAACTACGCCAGCTTCAAGCATGGGCAAGGCAAGAGTCTCCTGTTATACCAAGGCAACCAGGTGGGAGAGGCTGATATCTACGCGGGTCTGATTCCTGCAAGGGGCACCGCAACACTTCCTTGCCGTCTCACGGTGGAGGTAGACGAGTTAGCATCCAACTTGACAGGTTTGATCAATGATGTAGTAGGTGGCAATCTAGTCATGGAAACGCAGACTAGAATTCCGGGCAGGATCAACTTCTTGGGGATTTTCAAAAGACACGCTGTTGCTGTATCTGCGTGCCAACTGACCATCTCTGTTCCAAACATGAGCATCAGCAGGCAAACTTGCAAGCAAAAGACTAGGCTTTGAAGGAGTGAAGCGCTTGGGTGGGGAAAATCTCGTCTCTTCTTTACAGGGAGTGAACGTTGCCCCCAGGAAACAATTTCAAAGGCCTTGGTACCCAAATACTGGAATGCCAATCAGATGGTTAACTCTCTGTTGTACCAAATTTTTGTTAGGTTCGTATGCTTCGTATGGAGATGTAAGTTGTTGTAGTAATACTCAGTAAACGGTGTGGATAATATTGTCTAAAATTTATTCAGGCTGGATTTACTTTGTAGCATGGGGGGAGACACAGAGGGAGAGGCTTATTCTTTCTTGGGTAAAAGATAGTAGAGAGAAATGATTCAAGATACAAAATGGTGAAACCGAACAAACGATGCTTACTAGAAACAGTCAAATCTAATCGCACAAGATGTTAATTATTCACTCAATAACCACGATAATCCAGAAGTCCTGCCCAATTACGGGACATCCCCCATCAGATTTTTCCCCATTTCCTTCAAGCAGTTTCTTCAAGGTTAGATTTTCTTACAACTATGCAATGGTACTCCCCAAACATCTTGCTTCACAAAAATAGGTAAACATAGAAGCAGCTGAGATAGGAATCATGGGAGCAAAGTGGAAGATTGTGGACAAGTAATTTATTGAAAATGCTGTTAGAGTGGTAGAAACGATAGAACATTAAAGAAGTAGCAAAATAAGCACACCTGCGTCTCAATTCTAGTACTTCTATTACTATAGCACTGATTTCTTACGAGATGGTGGAAGAAAATTTTAGCTTCGGAGTTTTGTTTTATAATTCCATAGAAAGGGCCAGAAAACCACCTTCAACATAAAGCACAATCTTCTTTCAACGCCATAGGTGTTTATAGCTATTCATCGCAGCAGTTCGTTGACTAATACCAACCAACTTCAAAATCTAAATCTGGCATTTTAATAATGAATCTTCACCATGACATGTAGTTATCTGAGAAACAGAAATGTTACAGATAGGATAGGATGCAGACATCATGTTTGGCAGAAGAAGAGCAGAAGATTTTGGGTGATTCTAACATAAAATCAATGTAAGAAATGGCTATACAATGAGACTACTTCAGTCCAAACTCAGTCAGACAGTTATTTCCTATTCAAACATATTCTTTCTTTAAGAACTAGCACATTATACATCTATGAAAGATAAGTTACCAGTGCTGTGTCATATATAATCCAACCAGTAACCAGAGGCCATTGAAGTCAGAAATCAAGCTTTCTGCATAACCCCAAATCAATGTTCCTTGGTTTCCCAGTGGGCTTCATAGGAGCCCCAGGACAAGTATCAGCAACTCCACTTAAACGTGGCGCAGACGGAGGTGTTCTACACCCATCAGAATCGCAATCTACATGTGAAATCCCAGAGAGAAGACCCTCGGTCTGTTTTGAGATTATAACTTGCAAGAGATTCTCATAAACCGATTCTAACATCTCTTCATCCGAAAGGGACTGGGCACCAGCTTCCTCCTCCACAGCTCCTATGGAAGAAAAATCAAAATGGAGGCGGCGTGCAATAATGCCCTTGGACACATGGAGGTACTTATTGCAGGGGGGAGCCAAGGCCAAGTCGTCAGGGCCAGGCGCAAATGGGTCGAACACATCATCCTTGGGCGTCCGAGGGCTGCCATCGAGGATACAAACCAATGGGTCCTCATCTCTGTCGCATTTAGAATCAAACGAAGCCACTTTATTGTTAAGCAATGTGATTTGGGATTTGAAATCAACTGGGAAATCCCCGTTGTCTCTGGCGGAATCGGGAGTGATAGGACCTAGCGAAACAAGCACCGCCGCCGGCTCATCCGATTTCTGGCATTCGCGTTTCTTAGATTGGTCAGGAGAAGCTTGTGAAACCTCCATAAGTCTCATGTAAATACCAACTGACATAGGAAATGGGTGAGGTGAAATCTAAATTAAATTTCAGCTAATTTTCCATTCCATTGAAGAAACGAAACAAAAGTACGGCCGGTTAGTAATAATTATAACCCTATAGCCTAGCACATACAAAAGATTCGAAATTTCCATGAATGAGAGAAAATCCACAAGAAAATCTAAGATACAGAGGAAAGAAATCTGAGAGCAAATCTTACGTTTGTGGAGATAGTATCTTGAGACTGCACACCAAATATTTGAAGAATAACCACCAAAAATCCCGGAAGCCTCTCGCTTGTGGCTTCTGAATAATGAGAGTGATAATAATAAATATATAAACAAATAGAATACCTGAGTTCTTATTGGAGTTTGAGAGGGATTCCTTTCCCCCCAAATGGTGGCAGCGGCGATGAGACGAACACCGAGAGCAGCAAACAGAGGTGTCTCTTAGGGATTCTTAACTTTTTACTTAACTCGAAACGGTCCGCGTGTGCGACTGTGTGAGTGTACGAGGATGTCTTTGCATCTGAACCCTCGGACACTCCCATATCGTATACACCTGCCTCTTGCACCGTTGGATTTTTATTTGATTCGAACTATGGATAAGATCATCAGTTCCCACGTGGGTTTGCTCGTCTTAAATAGCCAGAGTAGGTACTTAAGTTAACAAAATACTTAATTATTGTTGGTACCATAAATATGCCTAAGGCCACTGAATCAGCATCATCATGAATTTCCCCATCCCTATATTGAATGAAAAAAAATAATAATAATCAGCCTCGTCACGAAAAGTAATCTTTAACACAGCGAACATTTAAAAAATTATGTTTAGGACTTAAGAGCTTCTCTTTATAAAAATATACATCTCAAAAAGCAAGGTATGATTTTTTGTTTCAAAATCTCTTTATTCAATTATTCTATTAAATATTCTATTGACTTAAGTATCGGAGTGTTTCGATTATCCCAAAAATCAATAAATAGTAATAAAGACCTTCTATATGTATATCTCTCATCCATCTCCCATACATCATTAACAATTCTCTAATAATAATAATATAACTCAATCTAGACCTTCTGGCTACCATGATTATTAGCATCTTCCTTCTTTCTTTCTTTTTGTTTTTTGTTTTTTTTTTTTTTCTTTTGAAATATCTAATAATTTCATATTTCGCAAATTCCTTATTTTATAATAAGTATACCTCAAATTAAACCCAATCATAAAAATCATTTATGGTGAGTTGCAAAGAGAAAAGGAGTGATAACTAAGAGGATGATGGTGAGTTGCACAATGAATTAAAATAGCATGCTGATTATAGGTATAGAAGGTTATATGTAACTGCTTATTTAACGCTGCATACAAGACTTCTAACTGCTTATTCATTAAAAAAAAAAAAAGTTTCTTAAATATGTTAACTTAGTTGACGTTGCAAATAGAAAAATAGTGATAATTAAGAGGATGATGGTGAGTTGCACAATGAATTAAAATAGCATGCTGATTATACATCCCAAGTCGTGAGCTGATTTCATAACTCTACTTTACCACTTTGGATTGAGGTTTCTTGCCATTTCAATTCCAATCAATGATCCTAAAATGAACGGCTAGAATAAATCACATCAAAAATGAAATTTTAAAAATCAAAAGAAATTAATTGGTAGTCAAATAAAGTGGTCAGCCACCTAAAGAGATAGTTGACCGCCCTTTCACTCTTTGAAGATGGTGGTTGGCCATTCCATCAGATATCCCACCATCCCTTAAGGGCTTATGAAAAACTCGAAACCACCACTTAAGTTATCAAGGGTGGTGCAACCATCTCAAATACTCTTGAAGTTGATGTGACCACCTTATCGGATGGCCAACCACCGCTCTCATAACGTGACAATGGCCAATGTGATTAGTCACACCCTAAGGTAGTTGGCCATTACCTTTAAAGAGAAAGGAGGTGTTCCTGAAGTCGTGATAGGATACCCCTTATGGTAATTGGCAAACCCAATCACAACTTTAGAATGGCAAACCATGTGGTGAGGATTGGTTTAACCATCCATTAACTTGTTTAATTTTTAATTATTTAATTATTTTAATGTGGTTTAATCGTAACCGTTCATTTCTAACTAATGGCTTGAATCATTAGAATTGCAGCGATCCATCGAAAGCAGTTGACCACGGTGGCTGAAGTAGAAGTCGTAATTTACAGGCGGTGGTGGTCCATTCTTGAGGGTAGTTTAACTTTTAGGAATTCAATTGTCAAATAGACGACCAGTAGTAGATGGTGATTAGGCAATAGGCATGCAGCAATATTAGCGTATAAATATTGAAACATGTGGATGCAGATGAAACACAGGGCTGCAGGGGAATGAGTCTTGTGGTCAAACAAACTGGAAGCCCGCCAAACACGGATCATCCCATATAACATAGAATTAGAAGCTATTAACTTTACTTAGACAAACATCCAACTCGATCCCCTTTTCGGTTTTGCGCTCCCATTGCCTGCTTGCTGCATGCCCTGTTCCACGGCCGAAGCCATGGAAAAAACAGGGCCTGCTACAATCTGCAAGAAAGCCTCGTCCTTCCGCCTCCGCTCCGAGAGCCTGAATACCCTCCGCCTCCGCCGCATATTCGATCTCTTTGACAAGAACGGCGATGGTATAATCACCGTCGACGAACTGAACAGAGCCCTCAACCTTCTTGGCTTGGAAACCGACCTGGCAGACCTCGACCCCACCGTCAAATCGTTCATCCGAGAGGGAAACATTGGGCTTCAATTCGAAGACTTCATATTACTGCACCAGTCCGTAAACGACACCTACTTTGGGTACGGATGCGAGGGTGATGCGTGTAATGAGGAGGAGACAAAGAGCAAATTGTCGCAGGAGGAATCAGATCTTTCGGAGGCGTTCAAGGTGTTCGACGAGGACGGGGATGGGTACATCTCCGCCAAAGAGCTGCAAATGGTGCTGGGGAAGCTGGGATTCTCTGAAGGGAAAGAGATTGACAGAGTTGAGAAGATGATCATCTCCGTTGACCGCAACCGAGATGGGAGGGTTGACTTCGTTGAATTCAAGGATATGATGCGTAGCGTTATGGTGCGGAGCTCTTAAATTATTAGCAATGTTTCATATATAATTTAATCATCTTCTTCTTTAGTGTTTCTCTTTTCCTCCTTTTTCTAAGAATGGAGTTAATTCGTCAATACATGATTAATCATCTTTAACGCTCAGGCTTCATTCTAGCTAGCATTTGGTTTCGGTGTTAACTTCATTGATGTGGATTCATGTCAAAATAATACAACTCTGTTTTCATAGGTCCATCTTGCGCTCAACTTATACATAAAATCAATATATATATATATATATATTTCCTATTCAAAGAAGGAAATTACAAAGAAACAAGAAAAAAAATGGGTGAAAAACTCAAACAACCGCCTGATACAACCAGAAAACGGTCCAATAACCAAATAACCAAGTAATAAACAAGAAAAGGTCAATAAATTAATTCGGCCCATTAAGAGAACCAAAGCGATCTCAATATTCACATGCGTATAATTTAAACGATCTAAATTACACCTTCAGTGGATGCTTAAAAATAAAAAGGAAAATAGACTTTTTTTTTTAAAAAAAAAAAAAAAAATCCAAATGCTTTTCAATATGATCTGTGAGAAATATCCAAGAAATATCCAAATGCTTATCGCTTATGAAATGAACATTTTAGTTTTCAAAAGTCAGTCAGTCAATCGGTCGTTAAGAACTTTTCTAGACCCTGGATAAAGTTGAAAAAGCCGTCGCGAATTATTCCAAAGAAGAGTTGAAAAGTCCTACATGTCTAGAAGATATATGAATATGGTGACGGAGAATCAATTAGTAATTAGTATTAGACGACTAATTTATACAAATCAATTTTAAAAAATAAAAAAAAGTGATATGTATCTTTTAACTCGTGATAAGTAGATGTTTTTCTAATGCTTTTTTACTTTCTTTTTTATTAACACTATTAAAAACGAGTGGGCCCAAAAATATTTCAAAATGAGTAGTCCAACGTTATGGGCCCTAACATTTCGATTCTCATCTCCAGTTTTAAGGAGTTGCTACATGTATGTAGGAGTTGTGTTTGGTTGCTATGAAATTAAGGGCACCAAACAAACTCCTCACTTTTAGGGATTAAGTTCGAAGAAATGGAAAGTGTAGGCCCTGATTGATAGCTAACTTGATGGAGCATAATTATGGGAGACACGATTCCTGGTTTCGTTTCTAACTCCCTCAAATCGAGGGATTTTATTTGATTTATAATTAATTAGAATAGTTTTCCAATTCACTCTTGGCATGAAATGGCAGATAGAAGTTGCCAATTTTGCTTACCATGCAACCATGCATCAATTCCCCTTTTCTAAGCATTGTTTGTCATATATAGGGGCTGTTTGTCTATAGCTCAAAAATAGTTCTCATACAATTAATCTCAAATTCAACTTCCAATATTCTTACTTTTAAATCACATCAATTACTTTTTATTACTATTTAAGCAAAAAAAATCACCACTTACTTCTTCATACCAACCATTTTTTTTTCTTCACATCAATCAAATTTTACTATAATTACAGGCCACTAAACAGTAATTGTCCAATGCCAAACAGCCCCAAGAGGATGGCTCATTAGTTTATGACAACATTCTCATTCTTTCTAGAACTATTATATATATAAACATTAATACTCGATTAAAGGGAGTTCAAAGTGGCCAATTTTTTATTTTTATTTTTTTTTAATTTTAAAACTACATCAAATAACTCCCAAATACTTTAATTAATTTATTAAAATATAAATCACCACGTACGTGCTCTTCTAGAAAAGTAGAATAATATTGATGGCCGGCAATTTTAATTTTTAAAGGATCAAAAGTTCACGTGCAAACCATGCATGCATATCTAGTCGTCCGAAGTTGTTAGTTTCCTTCGCCGGCCAATATATTAATTTTGACTCTAATATTTCACATCCATCTTTGATCTTTCTACGGGCAACCAAAAATAAACAAATTAATACAAAATCCAATCGATTCCAAAGTCATTCTTATAAAATATCTAAACGTACGAGTGCTGTACGTACGTTAGAGAAATTGCAATGTTTACTAAAAATTCCTATAATATTTATAATGTCACCCACTAATAAATTGACTATCAGGTACATAACAATCTTCATAATATTTATCACATTTACAGACTAATATGATAATACATGTAGATATACTTAGAAAGTCAGTCACTAAAATATAGACTATCACATATATAATACTTAGACGGGTTGGGAGGTTTTTGGCAACCTCTAAGGTGGTAGGGCTTTATAAAGATTTTTTTTAAATAAAAATATTATATTTTATACTAGCTAGGACCCCATCAATGATAATTGTTTTCACCTTTTAAATAACCATATAATTTACTACTCTTAATTGCATCTATATATTTATTTATTTACTTAACTTCGCACAAAAAAAATCTTGATTTTAAATCTCGATCATTTTCATAAATTGTGAAAGGCCGATCGAGAGTTATATTAAAAGAAATAGTCTAAAACAATTTTGAAAACTAAAATGGTGGGTTCGTACGTCATTTTCAGTTGGTAAGGTTGTACTAGTTGTGAGGAAGGAGTTTGAATAAATGGGATCGGAGCACAAGGCAACAAAAATTTCCATACTATTCGGGTGCAGACACTGTTAGTGCCCCGTGGTTTCAACCAATAAATAATAAACTATTCAACCATCTTAATTAGAGTAGACGGTCCAAATTGATGACTTATAAATGTTGACCACCCAAAGTCTTTCTTGCTCCAAACCTTCACAAATCACCTTCACATTATCACATACATGTATGGAGTAATCGTTTATGCTTGATTCCTTCCTCGCTATAATTAATTGTGATGGGCAGCAATCGCATCAATTCGTCGCGAGATGATCATGATCAGCTACACCGCGAAGACAGTTTCTCCTTCACCTGCTTCGATTTCAACTCCGCTCCGTCTGTTTTCTCCGAGGATGACGATTATGCAAGTGCCGTTGATGATGATGAATCATACATCGAAATAGCGCTGGATAATGATGATGATGATGGAGATGACTCTGGGGAATTCGAATTACGTATTTCACTCTCGACGTCTGACACCAAAATCCAACAGAATTACCCTACTGCCTTTGAGGCTGACACGACGACCCCATCGTCGTCGTCGTCAACCTTCTCTTTCAGCTGTTCTTCTTCAACAGCCTGTAGTTTGGCCGGAGCGCCATCGGAGATTGGCGAGGAAAAATTCATAGACATCAATCAGTGGGAGCTTGTAAGGAGCAGGTATATATATATATATAATATGTATATTTTTTTTTTTCATTTTTGTTATGCTTCTATATATAAATGAATGCAATTGATTATCGAAATTGGGTGTTGTTTGTTTGCATAAAAAAAATACAAGGAAAACATCAAAGAGCACAAATACAATGGCAATGAATGGTGGTATCACGAGGTGGTTCATTGTAAAGTTTCAAGCCATAAAAGTCCGAAACTTGCTAGCATCATTTGCGAAACCCCTTCAAGTTATTTCTTCTCAGGGAAACAGTAGTGGTCGTACTACTGATCAACACAAGAAGAAAAGATCTAAAGAGATTATTCAGTATTCTCAGAGACTGATTAAGCCTTTCGACAAATGGATAGATCAGAGGAGCAATCAGGGAAACAGAGACATCAAAAATTCTTTGAGAGGTGGTGGTGAGAGATATTCCAGAGTGGTGGAGATAAATTTGGATCCTATAAGAGGTGTTCTAGAAGCTGTGAGCATGAGCATGGGAATTGGTCGCAAATATAGACAGACGAGAAGCTGCCCAACCTCTATCGAGTCCTCCCCAGTTCACAGAGGTACTTTTCCAAGCGGGATCAAACTTCACACAGGAGAAAACTCCATTGAGGCCGCCATTGCCCACTGTAAAACATCATTTGCCCAAAAGTCCCATTTTTGTCTTTGAACTTGTCCTGCGCTTTGGTTTGAGAGCTGATGTCTGTAGATTGTAGGGAGTTTTGCCCGTGTTTTGTATTCATCAAGTCTCTCTCGACTCTCTTGAATATCTATATATTACGATTATTACCATCTTGGCTCAATATCCCAACTCTACTTTGCTGATGCGAGGCCCAATATAATGATAGGCGGGTCCGGCTTGGGTCATCCCTTAAGTTCACTTCCAAACTCGATTTGGCAAACCATATCAAGTGGGTTGTGGGCCGTGTGGTTCCTGTTCTTTTGCTACCCTTCCTCTTAAGATAAATCTCATATAGAATTTTTCATATTAATTGTCCAAATTTCTAAATATCTCCCATTTGCTTTGGAATATAAACATGAGAACTCAAGCTTGGAAAATGCAACCAAAAAGAAACATGGGATACGAGGAACAAAAAAAAAATAAAAACAACATGAAGTCCATTTGTTAAAAATTTTGTTTTTTTTTTCTTCTTAAAACAAAAACACAAACACAAAAATCCTTCTAAAACCATAAAAATAATTTAAATTAAAAATAAATAAATAAAAACGCCGCAAAGCACCTTGAGGAAGAGAGCAAAAAAGAAAGAAAGGTAAAAAGCAATGTGGGATGAAGGATGCTGACCACTAAATCTTTCTTAACGGAAGCTAATCATATGAAAGATTGTGGATTAAACCCAGAACAATACAAATTGTAATGATTAAAAGTAAAGTAAAAATAAAGTGAAACGCTCCATCAAGTAAGGAATGGTACGCAAGCAAATCTCTATCTATTATTGCTTATTGATTATCTACTTCACATTCACGATAATGAAGATTATTTCACACACTAAATGGATTTCACACTCATTACTACCACGGCGATTTTGTGAAAAAAGGGAAAACATATGATCCCGATATTCCCGGCCAGCTTTTGTTTCTTGGCCGTTAAGATGTGATTGATGTAAATTACATGATGGGCATATTTGAGTGTATACAGAGTAACATTGAGTGACGATATATTTCACATTTTTTATCTAGTAATTGTAATCATTTTACTATGCTGAAATGACTCTCTTAAATAATTTTTATTTATTATTTTTTTAGATTATTGTGAATTCAACATCAACTTAACACAACCAAATAAGGTTAGAGGGTTTGACTAATTTAATTAAATTGATTGAATTATAGTTGACATATGTAATATTATACTCACGCTTTGATACAACTCGAACCCAATACGCAATATTTAAAGTTGTCAATTTTTTACATGACGGACAACAACCAAATACGAAATTTACATATTTATATTGAAAATTATCTAACCCATTTAATTAATCTTCTACTGTTACCTCAACATGACAACACTCAGAAATTGGCAATGGCTAGGCAAGTGGCGCCGGTTAACGACGAAGGAACGTGGGAAGGGGTATAAGAGAGAATCCCTGAACATAGGGAAAAACATGGTTTCCCGAACGAATCAAAGTGAAGAAGCTGAAGAATGGTGCAGGGAAGCTTCCCGTGTCTCGATCGGTACAAACAGTGACTCCGATTGTGTTTTGGCTTTGGGTGGGAAAAGAGACAAAGCAGGGGACTCCCCCATCACCGCATTTCCCAATTCCTTTATATCTATATCTAGTTTATCCATACACAGACACACACACAGTCACCGTCGTCACTCGTCACTCCCGTCCAAATACTTAGATTATGTAGGATAACGAGCGCGCATCTGACCCCTATCCGGACCCTATTGCTTTACGATTTACGAGTACGACCACCACGCATAAATCCCCCACCTCTGCCTCTGGTGAGATCTACAGTGACACTTTTTCCCCCCCTCACCACCTGTCTCTTCCCCCTCCTCATTTTTTGTCATGTTTTATAATATTTTTGAATTATACGGTAGAAGATGATAGGACATAAATTAATTTCAAACTCACTTTAATAAATGCTAAATGTCCTCTAACACACATGAGACACATGTTTTTTTTTTTTTTTTTTTTTTCTTACATTTTTAGTAGTCATTTATTAGTTATGAACTCAAACATTAATTTTTTAGAAATTTAAATATGTTATATGATAATTTACATTTATTATAGTAAGTTAAAAAAATTTTTCTCTAAATTTATATCTAGAATTAAACAACAAATGCATACTGAGTAAGCATATAAAAATTCTCTCATATTTATTGTCGTGAAAGAGAGCTGATCATGCTCTTCGTTTTGGATCACAACTTACTAATTCAGAGAATAAAAGTGAAAAAATATTTATAAAGTTCACTTATCTTAGCATCGGCTATTCGAAATTTGTTAAGATAAGTGAGCCTCATAAACATTCTCTCATAGAATTACTAGCAATTCAAAAACCAAAATTGGTAGAAAATTATGTCCTAAACTTTTCTACCGTGTGTGATAAAGTAAGCTTAATGCGTGAAGAAGCATTTTGGCTGTATTTTTGGCATCAGATGTGGGCCAAGTGAATGCCAAGAGGAAAAAGGCTGTATGTTATTATTACATATCATACCATATTATATTATTGCTGCCTTCCTGGCTTTTATTGACTACCACCGAATCAAATGTTCAATCTATAAATAAGAAATAAATAAAGGCGGTCACATTATTAAAACTTAAAAGAAAAACAACTAAAGCGAACATCACTTTTTTGAGAAACAACTAAGGCACCAAGGTAAGCAAAGTTATGTATACATTTATTGTATACACGACAGTTGGCCTTAAGGACTTCAAACTGAAAACGATATTCCTCCATTGCGTAAAGCATCTCCCTTCATTTACTTTGCCCATACGGTTGCCATCAAGTGCCAATATTAAGCTATTCCCTTATTAATTCAACACAAAATTAACATATTTAAACATATTTAATTATCAAAAAGTAACTTAATTAACTGTGAACTACGCCTCATGAAGTAAATGTTACTAGTTCGAAGTTTTCCTCCTCTTTTCCTTGTGTGAACATGTAAAAAAATAAATAAAAATTAAGAGTCAAATGATTTTAATTAAATAAAATAAATAATAAATTTATTCTTATATTTTGACACGATTTAAACTCAACATAAAAATTATTAATTTTTAACATAATGTATATAAATAAAACACAAAATTAACAAATTAAAGAATTATACAACACGACCGAAAAGTAGGATAGAAAGACAAATTGACAACCCCAATCAATACTTGGTTTGAGACAAACGTAGACGTGTTTCTCTAGCAACCAAGCATTCGTCCCCAAGAAAGACTTTCTTCAAAATGATTCACTAGAGCGGTCGCGAAATGGATAAGTTTTATTAGTTATCCGAAGCCTCAAAGCCAATATCTTTTTCTTTTCTTTTTTTTTTTTAAAAAAAATCAAATTAACAAAATATTTATTTAAAATAGAATTTTGAATTTAAAATTTGTAAATATTAAAACCACATGAAGATCGAATTCGTCTCAGTATACGTATTATACCAAATTTGAATTCATGTATTTATTATGATTCACACAACAATAGTCATTAGTCAACCACTATCACCATCATCTCTCAAGGTTACCATTTATGATTGTTATTGTTGTCACCATCACTACTACTAATGTTATTGCCATCACCAGCACTAATGTCGTGATTATTGTCACCATTCTTTCTCGTTTTTTTATAATTACTAAATAATATTATGATTTCTTTCCTTCTAAATATTTTCATCTAAACTCTGAAAATTCAAATTGATGATATTAATAGTTTTATCTATTTACTTTCTAACATTTTTTTTTTTTTTTTATCTAAACAAAATATTGAAAGCAAAATCTCAAAAAATGATATATATATATATATATATAAACTACACTTCTAATATATATTATATTTATTGATGTAATCATAAATCATGAGATTATTAAACCGAGAGTTTTGCTTTTATACGGTCGTGGCAGAAAACCCTTATGCCTACCACTCACATTTTGACATATCAGCAATCCAAGAAAAATGCAAGAAACATATATGTTTGCAAAACACAAGATTAATCCTTCCACATTTGGGCCACCGCCTCCCTCCCCCAGCAGCAGCCGATACCCATGCCTAGACACTTCAGGAGGATCATTTATATTATTTAAATTATGATTATTGATTAAATAAAGGAGAAGTATATTGTTACTATATATGTATATGATTCTCGGAAGTTCGAATATCGTAGAAATATAGAACTTGACCACGTCTATTGCATGTGGCCATGTGGGATATTGGTTAATTTGTTAGTATTTGGCAAAGGGAAGAAACCTAGCTACTTTATTTGAAAAATAACAAACAAGATTCTTAAATTATCAAGGATGGGGTTAGGTTGAATATTGGTTATATTTTTCCACAAAAACAAGAGAAATGGTAATTGGTCTGTACAACAATTCTGAACACTGGGTGCCAATGCCACCGACAAGAAACACCAACGCCATTGGCCATTGGGTAAGGGAAACGGTGACGCCAGCTACAGTAGTTAGGTTTTCAATCCTCACCCCACCTTACAGTCCAACTGCCTTTCAAACCTCAGTCGGTTCGGTTGTGACCGAATGGTAGTTGATATGCTTCTACTCTTCTCACCCTAGATCCTTCTCGATCCACTCAATAATAGTTTCAAAAAAATATAACTTCTCACTCTCCACCACATTTCCTGTTGACTCAATTTTGCAAATCAAAATAATAATGTTATAGACCCTTAATTTAATTACTTTCAGTTCAATTAAAATATTATTTATTCTCCCATCTCTTGCCCGTCACCACCCTCCTCAATTAGGATATGGATCCATTGAATTTTTAAGAGAGTTTCAGTTTTTAAAATTTTAGATCTATGTCATCTATATTTATTTCAAGGATCTAATCCCCTCAATCACGGCACGGAGTGATTGAGGCCATCTAATAATTTAGGTGATTCCCTCATATTTGACGTTGGGGATAGTTTTATTTTTACTCTCAAAGACCACCCATAGAAGATGTTAGACAAACTTTTTTGAAGGGCTAACGTCACTACCATATAATTAAAGGAGTAAAGGGGTGAGAGTAAAATAGGGTGGTCCAAATTTTGAATTTACTAGTCCATATTTCATCTAAGGGTGGTAATTTGTATTTACATGTCGAGTTCGAATAATATCGAGGTATTAATATAAAATTATATACGTGTATTAAACGGGTTAAATTCTTCTATCTTAACTCATTAGTTTTGTGTTTGATTTGTGGGTAGTGTTAAAAATTGTTAAGCATAAATGTTGCATGTCGAATTATGCTTATTTTGAGACACGGATATAATACTATAGGTCAGTTATAATTTAACCTATTTAATTAAACAGGTTAAACCTATCAATCATAATTCTATAATTTTATATTGAATTAATGTCAAGTTTATAGCCATGTAAAGTAAAAAATGTTAGGCCTAATTTCACCCCTATTCCAGAAATCAACATTTTAACATATATAGGAGAAATCAATATTTTACATGTTAGTTCCATATCGGAGAAGAGAAACGCTATACTTCTCAAATATTTTATTTAAATATTGGTTCTCAAATACTATGTGTTACATTTTTTTTAATTAATTGTTTTGTTTATCTTCAATAAATAAGTTACAGATCAATTTAATAAGACTCTTTTTATTAAAAGATTTAGTATTTCTAGCATTTTCCTTTTTTTTTTTTAAAAAAAAAATAGTTCATTAACTCATTAACTCATCAAATGTTAACTAACTTTTGAAAAATTGTAATATTTCGTATAGGAGAGAAAGGACCGTTTATAGTCTTTTCCAAGAGGGGCGGTTAAGAGTCGTGGCATATCTAAACTTCACCGTTTTGAATCGACGGATAAAAAGCAAAAGCAAAATACACGTGGGACGCAGCAAATCCGCACAACCTTTTGTTTCGTTATGGGAGTGGGGAAAGACATTCCAGGTGAAGCACAGAATAGGCCGAGAGAGCGACAAAGGAGGAAATTTCCGTTGGTACGGAGTTGCAGTCCCAAGGGTAAATTGGATATTACGGGGGAAAAAAGGCGGAGAAGTTTACCCCCCCACCTATATAGCGGACGATTTCGAGCGCGACTATTGTCGTAAAATCAAAACATTGATTGGAAGGTAGCGTCTAAAGTCTCAATTGAAGAGCCTAAGCAAGCGCATATAGACAGAGGAGCAAACGGAAGGGGGGAGAGAGTACATCTGATTCTTATTGCGTGAACAAAGCGTGTCCGAGGCTAACCCCATTCACATTCGCAAGGTACCTTTCTTCCCTTTTCCGTCTTTCTAGGGGGTTTCTTTCACATTTTCGGCAATCGCCTTGTATATTTCGAATTCTCGGAGACATCTATTCCCCTGAATTGTGGTTATTTTGGATTCTTTTCTGCTCCTGTAATACTCTTAGACTTCTATTTTTGTTCGTCGACTCAATTTATTTTTTGGATGAATAATTGCATTGTAATTTGTAACAGAAAGAAGAGATTCTCTCGGGCGGGTACCTGAAAACCCAAGAGGCTTTTTCTTTTTTCTTTTTGTTTTTTTCCCCAATACCGGATAAATCCGGTAATTGAGCTCCGAGTTGTAATTAATTGATTAATAAACTAGTAATAAAGTGGCTAATTGGGTCCGGTGAATGTGCTGCGGAGGAGCGTCCGATTTGTTAGTAGTTGGGAGACGACGGCATCATGGAAAGATTATTAACGGCGGTGGACATGGTGAACCAGGCGGCGGGAGGACAGTCGTTGTTAGGGACCATCAAAATCGCGGTTTTGCCCATCGCAAAGGTCTTCACGATGTGCTTCCTGGGATTTCTCATGGCTTCCAAGTATGTCAACATTTTGCCCGCTAATGGAAGGAAACTTTTAAATGGGGTATGTATGCCAGGGATTGCTATCCCAATTCCCTTTACTTCTAATGCTTTGATATTAATGCTTGCCTTTTCTTTTTTTTTTTTTGGAACAAAATTAATACTTGCTTTTATTTAAACTCTATTTCATATATTTTTTGTAAGCTGCATTACCGCTAATATTTATTGACTTCGCAAATATATGTGAACAACACTGCAACTTATATTTACTACTTTCCTTTCTTGAGAAATAATTATAAAATAAAAAATAAAAAAAGTGGGAATTATGTGGAATGCTCTGATGCTTATCAAATCTACGCTCATTTTTAAGTGATTCTTTTATGGGGCAATTAGAGGGATAGATACTGATTATTCCGCTATGTCATGCAGTTGGTCTTTTCACTATTACTTCCGTGTTTGATATTCTCTCAGCTCGGTCAGGCTGTCACCATAGAGAAAATGCTTGAGTGGTAATAATTACATATCTCTCATCCTTATATTTCTATCTTTAATTGCCAAATTAAGCACAGCAAAGTTTTGTTGATTAAATACCATTTATCCTTTTGCAGGTGGTTTATTCCTATGAATGTTATTCTGGGTACCATGTCAGGCTCATTAATAGGTTTCATTGTTGCATCCCTAGTCCGTCCACCATACCCTTTTTTCAAGTTTACAATCATACAGATTGGAGTTGGTAAGCCACTTCATCTGGAAATAACGTTCAACTAGACAAATCACATTTTCTACATGCTTTTATTATTCAAAGTTCATTGATACTTTCGAACTTGACATTCCAATTTAGTTTGAATCCGAAGATTGGCTGTAAAAGGGTGTTAAGAATGATGAGTTGAGAAACATATATGATTATTAAAGTTACTGGATACTTATGTGTATATTAAGGATGAGCCCGTCCAGTTTGACAGTGAGTCATGAAACAAGAAGTTTGTATTGCAAGAGAAGAAAGATATTCTAGAATGAATAATGAAAGTAGATATGAGAGAGAGAGAGAGAGAGAGATGATCCACAAATTTGTATGCTATTAATTGATGTGTCTCTGCATCGGCAGGTTGTTGGATTTCCTTGTAAAAAAAAAGACACTGACAACATCACTGTTACTTTGCGTTGAAATTGGAACCTTGTAGTTAATATTCTCATGCAAAGCTGGAGAATTCATATTCTTCACCATTTTTACTGTGGATACATGCCTATTATCTACCTTGAATAGATTATCATTAATATTTTGCAACATATTCCATCTACACTTGATGGATTGGACTCTTTTATCTGTATAACCACTCTGTCAACTTTGGCTTTGTGCTTTATGCATAATGATTTATCTTGAATTATGTCTGTCGACATTGGATACAGGGAATATTGGGAACGTACCACTTGTCTTGATTGCGGCTCTTTGCAGAGACAAATCTAATCCCTTTGGTGACTCAGAAACATGTAGCACAGATGGAACTGCCTATATTTCGTTTGGGCAATGGGTAGGTTTTGATCTAAATCTTTAGTTTTCAATGAGTTTCACCATTAATAAATTCTAAAGATAGCTTGTGTAAGTGATGTACATAGGTCGGTGCCATCATCTTATACACATATGTGTTTCATATGCTGGCACCTCCCCTGGAAGGTTCATTTGACATTGAGGATGTAAGTCTTCCCATCAAGAGCAATCTGAAGGATGGCACATCCGAACAGCTTCCACTGCTTACACAAGAGGAGGCTGCATCAACAAATTTAAATGCTTCAGAAAAAGGAATGGTGAGACAAATTTCAATGTTGAGAAGTGTCTCCATTTGCCAGGGAAACAACTAATTTACTTATTTATTTTTTATGAATAGGGAAACAACTAATTTATATAGGGGAAATTATGTCTCCCAAAAGTTGTCTACCCTCGTATCTAAAGCTTCTTCTTTCATGTATCTATGGTTGACAAAGTGACAACTTGGACAAATAAATTAACATCTCTCAGCTGATGTAAACCATAGAATCATCTGTCTATAGATGATCTAATCCAATAGGCAAGCAGTAATTCTTTGAAGTTTATATTTGTTTTTCATAGATAGGTACTAACTAAAAAATCAACTTTAAAAGGATAGTAGTTAACCTCCTATCTTTTGTACCAACGAGAATTTTATGTAGTTTATTTATGAGCTGGATGATGATCACGATCATCCTCTCTAGAGACATCTTGATCCGCATTACATGCAACTGAGTATAAGTCCGTTGGAAGATTTTGTCTCTTTGCTAGTTACGATAGTGAAAAGATGATGGGAACATGAACATAACATTACCTAACATTGCAACTGTTCTGGTGTCGTGAAGATCACATTACATCCATCATCCAACTATTAGAATCTGTGATTTTGTAGTTTCTAAAATCAGAAAGCTTGTGATCTTTTTCTTATTGAATATATTTCCTTTGGTAGGCTGAAAGTTGCATGTCATGATTTTTTATGCAGATGAAAGTTTTCTTTGTTTTTCTATATGAGAAGTTGAAGCTCAAGCAAATACTTCAGCCCCCTATCATTGCTTCTGTAAGTTTTTACTTATTAAACTTTGTCTGGTTAATTTTACATTTCAGTAGGGTGAGGAAATCCTACATATTTGAGTTACATTTAAACAATTTTTAATTTGAGCTGTTTCTATTTTGTAATTGTAATGTTGAAGAAAACGCCATTGCACGCCATAAGATTATCTAAAAAACAATGAATCGTTTGAAAGCAAGATCAAGCTGATTGGAAGTAGACCTGATCTAATTAAAGAATCCAACCATGTGATCAGTCCCATCCAATATGTATTGTTGATTGATGATTTTTTAATTGACTATTTAGTGCGTGAAAAAATAATTATAGTCTATCTATGCAACCAAAAAGCACTTTTGACAACCCACTTTATTCATGAGCAGAGTATTTTAGTTAAAGTCTTCACAACACCAACTCCCCCCCCCCCCCCCCCCCCCAAAAAAAAAGGAACCCTTCTTCCACCAGTGTATCTTCTTAGATTTTTCTTTAAGTTTGTCATTTCACTTTGTGCAGAAATGATCTATCCAGAACACGACATTTATTACCAACCTTTATGTAATTTGGATTTAGTCAAACTTCAGTTAGCTGTTTGCGCCTTTAATCTAAATCTTTCTGCCAGATGAATTAATAATGCAATAACATTTTTCAGTATCCACAAAATTTAGTCCAATAGAGCCTATGGGTTTTTAGAGCAACTAGAAATATTGATACTTTGTACTTCCTCTGGAATCACGTCTCAACTTATCAGTTGATAGATATTATTACAAAATATGTAGTAGAGTTGCTTTAGAGGAAGATCAAGGTATGACTATTTGTTGATCTGTTTTTTCCCTGTCGACTACGTTCCGGGCTCTGCCTAGGGAGTCAACTCAACATTTTGCTGTTAAACTGGCCGAGTCTCTGAGTTGTGCGAGAGCTTTAGTGGCAGGGTGAAGATGCTTTTGAAATAGTTTTCTTCTTTCTTTATTTAGGGAGGAAAAAAAAAAAAAATCCTACCACTCTCCATCTAATTGGTATGAACATGTTTGATGCAGATCCTAGCTATGCTCCTCGGTGCAGTACCATTTTTTAAGCGATTGATCTTTACGACGGATGCTCCTTTTTACTTCTTCACTGACAGCTGCATTATTCTTGGGTATGCTCGACAAGTTTTTATATCTCATCTTTTAAATACCTCATTTAATTTTTGGAAGCTATTTATTGGTTCTGTTATTAGGGATTTGAATTTCTGGAATAATTGTCTATCCTTGGAGAATATTAACCACTTTCCTTCAATTTAAAATCCAGATATCTTAAATAAACTTTTTGTACGGAACATGGTGAAAATTTTACCATGCCAAATAGCATAAAATTTACAAATAAAATTTCAAATCTTTGTCAAATTAAAAGGCTTTTGTCATTTATCTGTTAATTTATTTTGTGGTTTTTGGATCTCTTTTTATTTTATTGCTAAAAATTCTTATGATTATCAGGGAGGCCATGATTCCATGCATTCTGTTGGCTTTAGGAGGCAATCTTGTTGATGGTGAGTCGACTTCGTAGTGATCATATTTCATTCTGGATTTGGAGAATGGATATACTGCTCCTTGGCCTTAAACTGTTTTGTTTATAAACATCAGTCTCTTGGCCACACATGCTTCCAATTAGAGACGAAAGGCATGACCTGTGTGTAAATGTGTTCATTGCAGGACCTGGAAGTTCAAAACTTGGCCTACGGACAACTGCATCTATTATTTTTGCGCGGTTAGTTTTGGTGCCTCCTGTAGGGCTTGGCATTGTCATGTTGGCCGATAAGCTTGGTTTCCTCCCTGCCGGTGATAAGATGTTCCGATTTGTCCTACTTCTTCAGCATTCAATGCCAACATCCGTCCTTGCTGGTAAAACCCAATTCTCATTTCTAGACACACCCCTTAACAAATTTTTGAGGAAAAGCACAAAACTTGGACAGAATATATTTGAATCCAAACATTTGCAGGAGGCTGGAAATGAACACAATTGATATTTCTCGTTTGCTCTTGCTACTAAAAATTGATCAAATAGGGATTGGAACTAAAACTGTGATAAGTTTTAATTGCATTTTCATTTACTTATAATATTTCATCTTTGATCAACAAGACGAAAATGAAAATCTGATTAAACTATCCCTTGTCTGTAGGTGCTGTTGCCAATTTAAGAGGCTGTGGAAGGGAAGCAGCTGCTGTCCTGTTCTGGGTGCATATATTTGCTGTCATCTCAATGGCTGGATGGATTGTACTCTACCTTAACATTCTCTTCTAGAACTGCAGCAAGCTGTTGCCATGCCAAATCTTCCATTGTATTTTGTCAAATCTTAAATTCATTAGTAGCAAGTTGAAATTTTTTTCTTATTTCTGTCCCCTTCTCTTGATAATGTTGGGAAGTAGCAATGTTTATAAGAGCTGTTGTTAAGAAAGTGCTTAAAATGTCCTCCCTATATTATTCGCCTCATTTGCTTAGCTCTTTCCATTAAATCAGACCAAAAATAGGTCGCGTGAGTTGACTATAATTCCTTTATATTAGATTAAAAAATAAAACAGGCGGAGACTCTACATGGTGGAGAGGCTTCGCTGCCTGTGGGTATCCTAGGGATTTTATTTTATTTTATTTTTTATTTTTATAAAAAACAAATATTTAATTTAGGATATTTTGGAATTTTCACACGTATGAGTATAAATGTGTTTGCCGGGGAGGGCTCAAGTGAAAGGGGCTAATCGTATGAACGGTCAATTGCAACTTTTTTTTTTTTTTTTTTTTTTTTTTATAGTTTAGGAGTACATTGCAAATGAAGTGATAGTTTAAAAAAACCAAGTGTAGTTTCTTCTAATAAAATATTAAAGGATACGATGTTAGGTGGGTAAAGTGTAACTTTTTAAATCACAAATCAGTATTTCAAATTCAATCTAAGTCATTAGTGCGGGTAAAGTACACTAAAAGTTTGTTTAAAATTGCGTTAGAGATTTTAATGCAAAAAAAAAAAAAAAAAAACCTGATATGTTTTGTAAAAAATTGCAAAAATATTTCTTTAACTTTTTTACTTTAAAGATTGTCAAAACACATTTTTGAGTTTTTTTTTTTTTTTAAAAAAAAAAAAACTAAAAAAAACTCATTTTGGCTTTAAAATTAAAAGCTTTATTTCACAACACAATCATAAAAAATGCTATAAGTCAATTTAATTTAAATGGGGCTTCAGGTTGAGTTCCGAGTTTCACCAAGGTTGATTTCCCCTCTAATTTTCTAGCTCTGTCCTCTTAGCATTTTTTTTTTTTTTTTTTGATTTCCTTCTGAAGAGAAAACCATCATCTGCCAAAGTTACACTAATTGGTCAGCTTAAAATTTGTAACCAGTTTAAGCAAATACTGACCATGTTATGATGGTTTCTTGTATATACGATGGGTATTGTACAAGGTAGAACTTGAACTCTCTAATGACAAGCTTATGTGCTTGTGTTTTCAGGTAAAAAAGATAACCGACAACAGTTTGTAAAGAAGAATTGATTTGTATTGCATTTCCATTTTGTTTTTACACGACTGAAACAGAAAAACCTCCTTTTTGTTTTCTCTTTTCAAAACAAAAAACATTAACAACCTAAAATATAAAACATTCACAAAATACTCGCATGAGAATACTTTTTCAAACAAAAAAACACTTCTAAAAAGAATGAACAATCGGAGGAGCCCGGTATTTCTCTATAACAGAACCAAATCCATTCTTTATTTTGCAAAATGCCACTCAACTAAATAGCATCAACAAAACATTAGCAATCTAAATAACCCACTTAGAGGTGCTTTTGCCAGATTATCAGGGAGAGTCCAAAAAATTGAGAAAAGTGATGCTCTAAAAGATGGTCAGCACCTTCAAACAGTATATAAGCAGGAAGAAGTTGGTAAATTGATAAGAGTGCAAGGTGGGTGGGAAGGAGCGGACAATATTTTGGCTTTGCAAACAGCAGCAATTACATAAACATCAAATCTCAATCGTTTGGTACCAGGAGGTGTGTGTGTTGGGTGGGGTGGGGGGGTGTGGAAGATGGAGGAGCTGTACAGGGTACACCATTAGAAAGTTGAAGCAATTCACCTTACTTTTGCTACCATTGTGCAGGGAAAGCCACAGCCAACTAGCCTGTAAAGTGATACTTGAAGAATTGTCAAACCAAGCTAAAAGTCTGCCATGTACATGCAGTGGTGGAAAAGTAAAGCACAAACCCTGAATATCTCATCTCTTTCAGGTCAAAAGCACAAACCACCAGGTGCGGAAACCATCAAAACAACCCATCATCGACTGATGCATTTACCAGATATCCCAATAATTGCCTAGAAAAGTGACCACCATCTCCTGCTTCTATTCTCCCTTTGGCTGGGTGAGGGGGCAGAAATGCTTTGACGATGGCCTTGTTCAGTGAAGCTGCACTGGCTTGTTGGTCCTCTTCCCTGAATTAGAGGATTGCCCAACCACCAGACAAGCACAATTCCCATGAGACCGACAATTGGAGCAGCAGCAAGAAAAAGCCATCTCCCTCTACCACCCTCCTCTCTGCCAGAGATATTAATAGGAGGGTCCACATCTAACAGCCCTCGTTGCTCTGTTCTCGCTTGATTAAATTCACATTCTTCATCTGCTCCATCAAAGACATCAGAGGAACTGTCCTCACTGAAATTTTCCCGCTGGATTTCATGGATTTCCATGATACCGTTGTGGATCATCTTCTCCTCCTCATAATCTTTGTCATCCGTAGGAAGCTCGTACCGACAAAGGGGGCATGAATTTCGTGTGCTCAACCATGGCATGATGCAGGAAGGGTGATAGAGGTGAAAGCATGGAAGCTCATTTACTTCAGTGCCAATGTGTAACACTTCCTTGCATATTGCACATGCCAAGCCTTCATGCTTCTCATGTTGCTCATTAATGACCACACGAGGCAGACTATTCACAAAAGACATGGCTGCAGGAGGTGCTCCTCGTCTCGAGCTGTCAGTCTCAGCAAGACGTGCAAGCAGTTCTTCAAAGCCTCTTGCATCAAGATAATCCCCAGAATTCCTGACATAAGGCAGTAACTCTACTTCCTCCAAGTTTGAAAAGATAGTACGAAAAAACGTCTGTCTACCTTCCCTGAGTCCCAAACTAATTGTATCATCAGAACTGAAAAGATTTTGAAGTCGACCTCCTGCTTCCACAGATTGAACCACGTCTTCCTCAGCATCGGCTTCTTCCCACTCACCATCTTCTTCTTCTTCTTCTTCTTCTTCTTCCGAGTCCCATTGGCTGAGGCCGGCATGCATTGGATCTATATCAGTATCACTATCAAAAATGCTCCCCTCAATCGGTTGAACAAATATTTCTGGGTCCAGGAAACTATGTCCTTCTACAGAAGCATCAGAGTCCCCTCCATAGGCACTAAAAGAAATGGCATCACTTTCACCATGAAAAACCCCATACTGACCAAAACTAACATTGGATTCACTTTCTCCATAAAAAGAATCCTGATGATCAAAACCATCACTGTCGGTGTCAGAGAGTACTCGCTGCCATCTTCTAGATCCACTTGGAGTAGAACGGGAACTTGAGCGCTGCAATAACATAGTCGCAGCGTCACCATCTAGAGGTTGATCTTCATAACCAGCAGTTGATTGATTTTGCCTTGCCAAATTAATCATATGCGAAAATTCTTGTGAGAAGAGATTTTCAACAGACTCGGAACTGCTGTACCTGGTTCTTCTTCCTCGTGGTGTCCTATACTGATATGAGTCTTGCATAGGAGTCCCATGATCTTCAAGAAATAAAAATTTACAGTCTCCACATAAACCAGTAGTTTCCAGATCACCACTTGGCTCGTTTTCAGGAGAAATGATTCTTCGACAGAAAGTACATGCTGCTGGATGGACAGAACGGTCAACAACTAAACCACTATCCTCATGGCCATGGGCAGTGGATCGAGGCAACTGTTCTGAGATTCTTGGTGAGTCTGCATCCATTTGAAACTGGACAAGGCCAAAAAAATAAAGAAGTGGTGAGAAATAATCAAAGCGCAACATAAGACAAACAGGGCTGAGTAATGGCCAGGAAACATAAACATAACTAGGAGCAGAAGTGAAGGAATGGAGAAAGTAAAAAGGGAAGGCAATACCCAAACATACTGTTTTCATTATCAAAGTAAGATCGAAAAATGATTTTAGAAACCTTTCTCCAACTTTTCTACTCATCACCTCCCTCACTCCCTCCAAACTATATGTATGCAGCAACCTAAGTGATACAGCTTTATTCAAAGGGCACCAGCCCAAACCTAAGCCCCAGACATTGTTCCTCCTTGGACTAACAAAATGCTATGCACTCAATAATGTGATGCTTGAACCCTTTCATGGGCAGATTCCATACTGCCGTGAAATGGACTAGATCTTGCACGCAAAGGCATGCCAAGTGGTAGAAGGAAAGAAGCACACAATGACAACCTTTACTTACAAGTTGTTTTTCACCTAAACTGTTGTCTTATCAATAATTAAGACGCCCAATTGGCAGTGCTCACTGCTAATTTGTCTACTCCATTTTATTTGCATTTGCCTTTTGGTGTCCGGGATTGCTTTTTAGTACAGAAGAACCCAAATTTTCTTTCTTTCCTTCCTTTTTATTCTTTTAAACAACTGGAAAATCCAGTCATCCAGGCGAAATTTAAAAGAAAAGGTAAAATGTGTGGTTTTCATATGCGATCTACTATACAAAAATCGCAAGAGAAATGAAAATTGAGCAACAAATAAGAATACCCAGATTAGCAGAAGCAGTAATACTAGTAATCAGAAATCAGAATAGAAGAGCATGGTAAGGGAGTAAGTATGATTACCCAGAAAAGGATGATACGGGAATGGATTGGCCTCGATCTTTGAGAAACTACCACATGTTGTTCCTCAGACGTAGACGCAGAAAAAGGGTCTTATCCATTCGGTCTTCAGACGCGGGATGAAGTTGAGAGAAGAAAAAGTAGAACAAATAGAGAGAAAACCCAGTAATTGAAGTTCAAGAACAAGGCTTTTAGGGTTAGTGAATAATGATTCCAAGGGAGAGAGAAAAAGAAGGAGGCTTTTGTACAACAAGACTTTGAATACTCGAAGCAAGGAAAAAAGACCTCTTCAACGTACTCCGCCACTCAGCTGCTCTCTCTCTCTCTCTCTCTCTCTCTTTCTTTTTCACAATTTTTTCCAAACCAAAATGGCATTAGGAATAGGAAGCTATTAAGTTTACTTCCCACCTTACCCGACACTGCGTCCCACCCATAGACTCATAGTTTTCGACAACGCGCACCCTTTTCACTTCCTAAAAGCTCAAGGCTTATCACTAAATCAGCTTTTTTTCCTCCACAGTATTGCCAACGGAAAATGACAGCCATACTACCAATTTCACCAGCTCTCTTGGCAACTCTTTTAAAGACAGTTTTTTTACTCTTCAGCAAATTAGTAAAATTATTAACAAACCAATCCGTTATTGTTGAAAAATAAAATCACAATTATGATAGGATACAGTCAATCAACTTTTGATTTTTTTTTTTTTCTTTTTTTTAACAATCATGGATTAATAATATCACATTAACAAAGCCAAATAAAAATATAATTTTTAACTCTTTTTTAATTTTTTTTTAATTTTTTTATGTAGTGTTTATAACAATGCTTCTAATGCTAAATAATACACCTCATCTTACCCTATTTTATCAAAGTGGCATGTCCACATTATTCTTCTAGAAAAGATTAATGCTATAAACTATACTTTTATTTTATAATATTAATACGTTAGTGTCAATCGACCATTAATCCATCATTATTTATTATTTATAGCTGTGAAATAATAATATAATTTTTTAGCATTTTTAACTAAGTTAAAATGACAACACTCGTAGTCGTCTGCCTTTAATAAAAAGAAAATTCAATAAGTGCCCCATAAAATAAAAGAAGGTTTAGACGACAGTGTGGGTTTTAGACATCTAGGGTGGAGACAATGAGACATGAAAGTTGGGAGGGATTTAGGTAATGTTAAATCGGGTTTGGTCTGACCAGAAAACTACAAGTAACGAATACCCATTGAATTATTTGTTGGATCGGTATTGCAATTGGGCCAGGCCGTCCCAGTCCGGCCCTCTCATGTCCGTCTGCTCATTGCAGCGTTGGTGAATCTCCCATTGCGCGTGATGTTGGATGTTCCTTGTGATGTGACCCCCATGGGATTCTGCAATATGCAGCAGAGCAGATATCAGATGATGCTAGCTGTTGCTCTCAAATGTTTTTGACCACCACACCTCTCCCATCCAAATATACTTGGAAGCCGATTAAAAGTTAAAGCTAAGATTTTTATGGAGGCTTTAATGTTTTTTCCTTGTCTGGGATTTTCATATCTCTCTTAAACAGAAATCAACCCCATTTGCTCAGCTGTATCTCTTCCCTTCCACATTTACCTCATTTGTTATTTCCAGCTCTTCTTCCCCCTAATCCCTACAAAGCTAGAGGAGCACCGGATCACCCCTCTTCACCTCCATTTCATCTTCTCTTCGCTTTTTTCTTTTTGTAATTTCTTAAAGTCAAAGTGTATTGTCCTTCTCTTCAATCATTACGAATGTCAAGGTGAGTTTCTTCCTCTTCTTTTTTTATTTTTTTATTTTTTCTTTTATAATAGTAAAATCTGAGAATGTGGGTTAATTTCTGCTGTATAATAATACAATATTATGTAGAAGAAAATTGCAAAAGTCAATATGGAGGGAGGGCCACAGGAGGAGCCCGCGGATATCGCAAAAAATAACAGCTAGTACTAGTAGTGCTAGAACTAGTGGCAGGGCTCTTGCTACTACTAGGGCACAGGAAACGGGTAACGGTCAGGGAGCAACCTTCCAGACAAGGACTACAAAAAAGAGAAAAATCAGACCAGCTCAAGAAGTTGCGGCTACTTCTCTTTCAACCCGACTTCAAAAGGTCTACTTTTTTTCTTCATCTTTTCCCCAACTATTGCCATTATTCACAAGGTTGTTAGGAAATGGTGTTGCAACGAGAAGATGTCAACTGGTTATGATGCCCTTTTTTCTGGGTTTTGGGAAAAGGGAAAGTATGCATGGGTGTCTAATTGATCCAAAAGGGGTACCTGACTCCTGTACCCGAAGTCCGGCCGTTGTTGGCTCTTCTTTCACGGGTTCTGTCAATATATATTTTTTTTTTTAGTTTTTCCACGTATAGTAATTGTACAATGAGAAATGAAGCTCATTCTTATGTATGCTTTCAGCATTGCTTTTGGGGGGTTTAAATTTCAAAGGCATGACTCACAAAGTATTAAGACTAATGCAATGAACTGACTTTACAAATGAAGAAATGTTCCAAGTGTTTGCAAGTCAGTAGTTATTCATAGTTCAGTGTTGAAGCTGTGCTTGTGTTTTTTTAATCAGGTGGTTGTGTCGATAATATTTATCCCCAACTATGTTCTGCAAGTTTTGTTTTCAATTTCCCCATTCAAAATGACATGCAGGGTGGCAGAAAACCTAATTATGAGGATCAGGATACCAAGAACGGTAAGTCTTTTTGCTCCATAGGAGTTATAATTGTAATTTGACTACATCTGGATTTCTATCACTGTTTTGTTTCCTATATCAGTTCAACCGGTTGTTGAGCGGAGTGAAGATAGCCCAAGACATGAATATCATGCTCCCAAAACCAGTTAGTTATTTTTCTGTGTTTATATTGGAAATTGCAGAACCACCAATTTACTATTTGTGACAGTAAAAGCTTCATCCATAATATAAGTACTTCTTGAATCAGGTCTACCATTCGGTGTGCCATCTGCACCATGGATGCCAGAAAAACGTGTTCTTCAGCTTATCCTCGACATATTACAAAGGTACGTATTCTTTTAGTTGCATTTTTTTCCCTATCTTTTAGAGCATTCATTAAGGTGATGAGCAAGGTCTTGCATCAATTGAATATGGTAAGTGTCAATAACATATGGTACACAAGAACATTTATATTATAAATTCCTGATTCCTTGGTTGCTTATATTGAGATACATTCTTGGTACGTTTTAGGAGAGATACCCATGAGATATTTGCTGAACCAGTTGACCCAAATGAGGTATGTATCTGGTCATCACTTTCATCATCTTATATCATGGGCCATTTTATTTTCCATTTCTCATTCACTATTTTGATGGAGATTTGTGTTCTTTTAAGGTTGAAGATTACTATGAAATCATTGAAGAGCCTATGGATTTTGGCACCATGAGGGCTAAACTTCATGAAGGAATGTATCAAAGTCTTGAACAATTTGAGGTTTGCTTCTTTCTTTAAAACTACTTATCTGAATTAGATATGAAGGTAAACTTCTTTTTTCCACCATACATTTACTGATACCACTTCTACCTGTGAATGTGTAATAAACAGAACTCACATGCTTGATACTATATTCATGGAAGTATGAGGATTTTCATAAATGTATCAGATGGAGTGCCCCTTCTCTTGTCATACTAAAAATATGACTAGTAATTTTAGAAACATGAAGTGCATTACTCTGTTTCAAGAGCTGTTAATAAAAAAAAATTATGTTCATGGCAGCACTTTCAATGTAATGGTTCACCATATACACTATGATAGGAATTTCGAATTTACCTGTTTCTTCATTTATGGTCAACATCCTGGGTTATATTATTTAACAAGTCATAGGTCGGATATTATTAGGATTTCTAACATTCAATTAATGCAATATTGCACTGCAACTTGCATGTTTTCCCACCCACATTGTTTACTGGTTTCTGCTCAAATTTGCAACAGTTATTAATTGTTATATATGTTCACACGGTGATAATTCATTATAATGTGGCTCACTAATTGAACTTTGCAAAATAATTCAGAAGCAAATCAAAATTATTAAATGTGAAGAAGTCGGTCTTTGTCTGTTAGAGATGTGCTTCTTTTGCTTTATTGAAAAAACGTGAAAAATTGATTTGTTATCTGACCATTTATTGTTTGGACTGGTATGCAGCATGATGTACTTTTAATACCCAAAAATGCGATGCATTTTAATTCTTCAGCTACAATTTATTTCAGACAGGTATTATCATTGAATCTCTCGAAATTAATTGGAGCAGTAGACTAAGAATTTCTTAACAAGAAAATATAGATCATCTTCATCTATTGGATAACAACCCTTCGTATGTACAGGCCCGTGCCATACATGAACTAACTCAGAAGATTTTCCACATTCTGAAAACTGATCCTGAGAATTTTGAATTAGAATTCTCGGAGACAAGAAGAAGAAGGAGAAGAAGAAGAAACGGTAGGAGGCACCAAGTTGAAGCTAGGGGTTCAATTAAGAGCTCTTGTCCTAAGCTTCCTACAAATGAAAAATCCAGTAGCATGACAACTGATATATCCTCAAAAACCATGCCATCATTTGGCAATTCATTGAATCTCAGGAGAAGTTTTCAACTATGCTCTCAGTACTCTGGTATTGCTACTTGTAATGATGCAATAGATCATGAAGTTCTTTCTGGTAAGAGGGAAAATCTGGTCTGAATTTTTAAACCTGAAATTTTGTATACGTTTGTATAGATGCAAGCATTTTCATGGATTTCTAGTGAAAATGTTGAAAATAAGGATGCCCAGCATAAAGGACGTTACCAGATTATTTTATCTAAGTAATTGGAAAAGAAGACCAAATATAACATTTTCTTATTTGTGGTGTGATTGCATATTCTTTTTAATATTTGTAACTGAGGGTTCCAAATTCTCACCATGCAGGTGTGCAAATGGAATATGAACTTATTGTTATTATTATTATTATTTTTTTAACTTTTCATTTTTGAAAACATCTTGATCCTAACTTCAGCAAGCACGACTACGTGAACTAGCTAAGAAGATTCTTAATGTATTGATTTAAGCTTTTCTTAAACCTAAAATAAAACCTTACAAATTGACTGCACTTGCGGAATGCCAAAGTTTGACTAATACTTTCTTTAAGTTGGTTCAACTCTTTTTTCTTTTAATTTTTACTTCTATGAGTTTCCACAGTTCCATAGAAGCTTAAATATATATCATCTACCATTATAATAATAATAGCTAGGGCTCTATGAAGTTGAAGTTTAACCCTACTTGACTTTTCTTCTCTGACAGGTGTAGAAGATGGTAGAAGATTTAGATCTTTTGGTGCGGATCGGCGATGTACATACAAACCTTGGATGTCTTTCCTCAATGAGAATGAATCAAATTTTTCAACAATTTATGGCACTCTAAAACCACTTGAGCATGTAAGTTTAGTTGCCCCCACCAAGTTGTGCTTGCAAGTACATTCTTGTATATTCCATTTGAGACAGATAATGTGCCCTCATGTGCATGGAACTACTTAACTTGTAGGGGCTCTTCCCTTTACAACATACTAGCTACATATTTCCCTTTCTTTTATTCTTGCTTTTCATTTTTCATCTTTTGGTGGACATCACATAACTCATGCATTGATGCCAAAGTGCTGCAAGACCATTTTTGCTGGCAAGAGAAGGGCCTGCCAGGAACTCTGGCTGGACTGATTTAAAAGTCTGACCAAAGAGGCAGCAGGTGCATTGTGATATGAAAAAATGCTTCAAACTTCTAGGGATTTGTTAATGACTATGGTTTTTTTTTTTTTTTTTTTTTTTGGGTCTGATTTTTCTAGTTCACAAATTCGACATTGAGAGATGACAAATTTCTTTTTTTGTATAGGTGAATCAGCAGGATATTGGTTACAGGGAAAGTTTGATGTTGTTTGTTAAAGATTTGGGATCAACAGCCCAAATGATTGCTGAACAGAAGTTAGTTGGATTGTCAGCTGAGGCGTCCAAGTACCAGACTTCAAACTACTGGTTCCAAGCTCAAAAATGTCATACTGATATGGAATCTAACTCCGCCGAATTGGGGCCCAGTACTCTTAATACGATAATCACTGCCCATAAACCTCAGAATTTCCTGGACCACCCCTATGGGCAACCATCTGTAGTCAGAAAATCATGTGACAGATTGAATTTGGTGGATGCTGACAAGGGAAAAGATGCTAATGTGGGTGACAAATTGGGTATCCCGGGTGATGCAGTGGAAGTGACACCGTACAGTAACCTGAAGAATGCCCTTGGTGCTTTCAATGGGGAAGTTCATGCCAGCGATGAGGAGAAAAATCTCGGTGTTTTTGGCAATGACAAAATTATCGAGGATCGGAGTTACGAGGTTCAATTGGGTTCATATTCCTTCACAGCTGGTACTGGAGATTTGGATTGCTTAGTAGCTAAATTTCAGAACACAGGCAGGAAGCCGACCACACTGGAATCGAACGAGGGCAATTCGGACCAACCAGCACAGTTGGAGTTGCCTTCCAAGTGTTCTAACTCAAATGTGTCAGATTCTCCATTAAAAAACAGTCATAGCTCTCCAACTTCATGGTCTCTACGAAACATGGGGGAGAATGGCATGTCAAGTTTTAGTCAAGCTAAGGGCTCCATGCAGAAATCTAGTTTGGAGTATCCGACGGCTCATGATCAAGTCATAGCTGCAGGAGGCCCTAGTTATGGAGTTTGTAGCTCATCGGAGGCCGGCGGCCAAACCTTGAAATTGGACCAACAGGCCTCCCAGTTTATTTTTGATCTGCCATATTTAAGAACACGGCTTGACCAGATGAGCTGTTGGACCAGGACTCAGCCCCGTAGTGATGATCAACAACGATCTTCATTGGATACTCATCATTTAGCTCTTCAGCTGTAAGAAATATGTAAGACTCAAGTTTTTTTTAAAAGAAAGAGATAGAAAAGTGAAAGTTGATTGCCAAAAAGATGTTTCTTGCACTAAGATGGGTGGTGGTCGGGTTTGGTCACCCCACCAAACCCGACCACCACCTGACCACCCCGATATCCTTGACCACCTCTTGGGAGTGAGTTACTTTAATGTTTTTTTTTTTGGGTAAGACTTGTGTTGATGAACGGTCTAGATCTTTAGACTTGTAGGGCCAGAAACTCTAGATCTCAATCTAAATGGTTAATGCTTCCTGTTGAAATGGATGGGGAGGAGGTGATCGGGTTAGACAAGACATAGTGATCCACTTCCAATAATCTCCTTTACTTGTATTGGTAGGCAATCATTTCAGGATATTTGACTTTATTCCATGCTCGTATCATTGTCTGAGTTGTAATATGCTCGACATTGTATTTTTTTTTTTTTAAATGGAACTAAATTATATAGGATTAGATATTGCTTCACGTCTACCATTACCATATATAATTATTTTGGTAGGAAGATAGGATAATTTTTTTTTTTAGTAATTTTATTATTCGGATTACTAACTATCCAAGCAACAAATTACCGAACAAAGGAAAATGACCCTTCTTTGATATTTACCATTTACCAATATAAAAATAAAAAAATCTGAACTTTGAAAGGTCTTGTTTTCGCTGGGCCAGAAGCAACATTTATGGGTTGTCGCCCAACACGTGAATGAGAGCCCGCCTTAACAATATAGATGGAGCGGGGCTTTCTCTCTTCCTCTCTCTCTCTCTCTCTCTCTTCTTCATTTGCTTTTGATTTGATTAAAAAACGGAAGAGTTAGTTAAAAGACGTGGGAACAGATTTTGAGTCTAAAGGAAACGGAGTCGAGATCTTCCTGCTTACTTTTCTTTCTCGTCGCGGTGGTGGCGGAGGCGAAGGCGG